>NC_143031.1:6250000-6252500 GCF_057628025.1 Oncorhynchus mykiss
ATCATCTGCAACAATGGGAATATCAAGCAAATGGGAGACAGGTCAGTTTTGTAGGCCTATTCAGGCACACATAGAGTAACAATACAATTTACTGTTATATTTCCACAGAGGATTTAAAAACAATGATTTCACCAACAGAGTGGCATGAAGTGTCCGCTAGGCATGATTTGTGTTTGGTGTATGGGGAGGGTGATACAGAACGGGGACATCTCATCCGTGGTCAGCTATTGGCTACAGGACATTTCTGCTGATATTGGTTGCACAAAAAAAAACAAGGTATATATTTTTTTCATCTGGACAGACTGATGGCTATAGCACACTGTTGATAGATTGTTTTATTTACCCTCGCGCCAACATCTGGTTTGTAACCCTCGCGCGGCACACAGTGCACCGGGCTTGGCCGTGGCTCCGTGTGCTCTGAGATTTATGGTGGAGGCTTATAGCACTCGGCTTTGTTTGGGATAACATTGCCCAACTCCATCCTACTAAGATCACTACTACTCCCCCTTTCTCTCCCCCCCTCTCTCTTTCCATCTCTGGCTCTGTCACTGAAGTGGATGTCTACTTTCTTAATTCGTCAATTGGCCTCTGGTTGAAAACGACGAAAAATTCTACTGTTCCTCTGTGTCTAGGGACTACCATCTCTTACCCCCCCCCCCCTTTCCCTCTCTCACTAACCCCACCCCACCCCCCCCCACACACACACACATTTCTTAGTCTACCCACCACCTTCCTCCTCCCCTCCCTCTCTGCTATTCTGGTGTTGTACTGGGAGTCTGCTACTCTGGTGTTGTACTGGGAGTCTGCTACTCTGGTGTTGTACTGGGAGTCTGATACTCTGGTGTTGTACTGGGAGTCTGCTACTCTGGTGTTGTACTGGGAGTCTGCTACGTGTCTCAGGACCATTGACAGGAGCTTTGAGAATGAGATGGAGACATCCAGCTAGTCAGAGAAAAACAAACCCGTAGGGAGGTCCATCTCTAGGCCTCGCCCTTGGCTCTGTGTTCCCTGACACCAAGATTTATTATGTCAACATTACCGTTCTGAAAAATACATATTGAAACAATTTTTTGGACAAACACAGAGACAAAGTGAAGGGGCCTGTGCTGTCACGGGACCATGCAGCTCTAGGCAGGAAGGCGTGGCCGCGAGGGAGCCGCCAGTGCATTAGTAGTTTCGCTTCAGGAGCCCTGAAAAGGTGAGCTGGCTGGGGCCGCATTGTGTGCCTTTACACAAGACTGAGGGACTGTCAAAAGTGAAACAAAAAGAGAGGGGAGAAATGATTCAAAAAAATCTGCCAGAGCCTGCTCAGTGAAATTAAGGCACGCCATCACAGAGAGCAAACAATCCGGGAGGGGGGGAGGGGGGGGGGGGGGGGGGGGGGGGGGGAGCAAATCAAAAAAGAGACACAGGTGGATACATTCAAAAGGCCGTGTGGACAGGAGAAATCAGTGCGTTGGAAAGTGTCCTCTCACAGTAAATAACAAACATTTCTGTTTTTAGTCAATGAAGGCAGCTGGTCAACATTTACTTTGTCAGTCACTCTTTCGTAGGGTCACACGTTTGGACGTGACCCAATATTTCACCCAGTATTCCTTCATTATTAAAAGGCTTCTTTTTTTGGGGGGGGGGGGGGGGGGGGGGGGCAGAAGAAAAACACCTCAAATGTATTTTGCTCTGTGGATTTAATGCTCAGGGCAGTTTACGTCATTCAAGACATCACATTGTTTTACGAACAGTATAGCTGTAAATCCTATCCCATGTGTAGAAGTGAAATATAACCCATTTTTATGTTCATGATTTACACAAAAACACACGTTCTATGTTACAACAGCCTGTTGTAATAACCTGCTGGTTGTATTGGTGCCAGCTAGGTATCAAGCTAAAGCTAGCTAGCTACCCACAGAAGTTGCTGTTGTAATAACCTGCTGGTTGTATTGGTGCCAGCTAGGTATCAAGCTAAAGCTAGCTAGCTACCCACAGAAGTTGCTGTTGTAATAACCTGCTGGTTGTATTGGTGCCAGCTAGGTATCAAGCTAAAGCTAGCTAGCTACCCACAGAAGTTGTGGTTGTAATAACCTGCTGGTTATATTGGTGCCAGCTAGGTATCAAGCTAAAGCTAGCTAGCTACCCACAGAAGTTGCTGTTGTAATAACCTGCTGGTTGTATTGGTGCCAGCTAGGTATCAAGCTAAAGCTAGCTAGCTACCCACAGAAGTTGTGGTTGTAATAACCTGCTGGTTGTATTGGTGCCAGCTAGGTATCAAGCTAAAGCTAGCTAGCTACCCACAGAAGTTGTGGTTGTAATAACCTGCTGGTTGTATTGGTGCCAGCTAGGTATCAAGCTAAAGCTAGCTAGCTACCCACAGAAGTTGTGGTTGTAATAACCTGCTGGTTGTATTGGTGCCAGCTAGGTACCAAGCTAAAGCTAGCTAGCTACCCACAGAAGTTGCTGTTGTAATAACCTGCTGGTTGTATTGGTGCCAGCTAGGTACCAAGCT
>NC_143031.1:6257500-6262500 GCF_057628025.1 Oncorhynchus mykiss
TACTAGAGAACACACAGCTCTATATCTACTAGAGAACACACAGCTCTATAGCTACTAGAGAACACACAGCTCTATATCTACTAGAGAATACACAGCTCTATATCTACTAGAGAACACACAGCTCTATATCTACTAGAGAACACACAACTCTATATCTACTAGAGAATACACAGCTCTATATCTACTAGAGAACACACAACTCTATATCTACTAGAGAATACACAGCTCTATATCTACGAGAGAATACACAGCTCTATATCTACGAGAGAATACACAGCTCTCTATCTACTAGAGAACACAGAGCTCTATATCTACTAGAGAACACACAGCTCTCTATCTACTAGAGAACACACAGCTCTCTATCTACGAGAGAACACACAGCTCTATATCTACTAGAGAACACACAGCTCTATATCTACTAGAGAACACACAGCTCTATAGCTACTAGAGAACACACAGCTCTATATCTACTAGAGAATACACAACTCTATATCTACTAGAGAATACACAGCTCTATATCTACTAGAGAACACACAACTCTATATCTACTAGAGAATGCACAGCTCTATATCTACTAGAGAATACACATCTCTATATCTACTAGAGAACACACAGCTCTATATCTACTAGAGAACACACAGCTCTATATCTACTAGAGAATACACAGCTCCATATCTACTAGAGAACACACAGCTCTATATCTACTAGAGAACACACAGCTCTATATCTACTAGAGAATGCACAGCTCTATATCTACTAGAGAACACACAGCTCTATATCTACTAGATAACACACAGCTCTATATCTACTAGAGAATACACAGCTCTATATCTACTAGAGAACACACAGCTCTATATCTACTAGAGAACACACAGCTCTATATCTACTAGAGAACACACAGCTCTCTATCTACGAGAGAACACACAGCTCTCTATCTACGAGAGAACACACAGCTCTATATCTACTAGAGTATACACAGCTCTATATCTACTAGAGAACACACAGCTCTATATCTACTAGAGAACACACAGCTCTCTATCTACGAGAGAACACACAGCTCTATATCTACTAGAGAACACACAGCTCTATATCTACTAGAGAATGCACAGCTCTATATCTACTAGAGAACACACAGCTCTATATCTACTAGATAACACACAGCTCTATATCTACTAGAGAATACACAGCTCTATATCTACTAGAGAACACACAGCTCTATATCTACTAGAGAACACACAGCTCTATATCTACTAGAGAACACACAGCTCTCTATCTACGAGAGAACACACAGCTCTCTATCTACGAGAGAACACACAGCTCTCTATCTACTAGAGAATACACAGCTCTATATCTACTAGAGAACACACAGCTCTATATCTACTAGAGAACACACAGCTCTCTATCTACTAGAGAACACACAGCTCTCTATCTACGAGAGAACACACAGCTCTATATCTACTAGAGAACATACAACTCTATATCTACTAGAGAACACACAGCTCTATATCTACTAGATAACACACAGCTCTATATCTACTAGAGAACACACAGCTCTCTATCTACGAGAGAATACACAGCTCTATATCTACTAGAGAATACACAGCTCTATATCTACTAGAGAACACACAACTCTATATCTACTAGAGAACACACAGCTCTATATCTACTAGAGAACACACAGCTCTATATCTACTAGAGAACATACAGCTCTATATCTACTAGAGAACACACACCTCTATATCTACTACAGAACACACAGCTAGAGAACTAGAGAACACACATCTACTAGGGAATACACAGCTCTTTATCTACTATGGAATACACAGCTCTATATCTACTAGGGAATACACAGCTCTATATCTACTAGAGAACTTTTACATTATTAATGTTTGTTATTTTCCTTATTTCATATTCATAAAGCCCTTAACAACTCTCCAAAATTCTTGCAAAATTCTTGCACTACACCCCAATGGTCCCCACCCCACTACACCCCAATGGTCCCCACCCCACTACACCCTAATGGTCCCCACCCCACTACACCCTAATGTTCCCCACCCCACTACACCCCAATGGTCCCCACCCCACTACACCCTAATGTTCCCCACCCCACTACACCCCAATGGTCCCCACCTCACTACACCCCAATGTTCCCCACCCCACTACACCCTAATGGTCCCCACACCACTACACCCCAATGGTCCCCACCCCAATGGTCCCCACCCCACTACACCGCAATGTTCCGTACACCAATGGTCCCCACCCCAATTTTCCCCACCCTAATGGTTCTCACCCCACTACACCCCAATGGTCCCCACCCCACTACACCCTAATGGTCCCCACCCCACTACACCCCAACGGTCCCCACCCCACTACACCCTAATGTTCCCCTACCCCAACAGTCCCCACCCCACTACACCCTAATGTTCCCCTACCCAAACAGTCCCCACCCCACTACACCCCAATGATCCCCACCCCACTACACCACAATGGTCCCCACCCTAATGGTCCCCACCCCACTACACCCCAATGGTCCCCACCCCAATGTTCCCCACCCTAATGGTCACCACCCTAATGGTCACCACCCCAATGGTCCCCACCCCAATGGTCCCCACCCTAATGTTCCCCACCCTAATGGTCACCACCCCAATGGTCCCCACCCTAATGGTCTAATGGTCCCCACCCTAATGGTCCCCACCCTAATGGTCCCCACCCTAATGGTCCCCACCCCAATGGTCCCCACCCTAATGGTCACCACCACAATGGTCCCCACCCTAATGGTCCCCATCCCACTACACCCAAATGGTCCCCACCCTAATGTTCCCCACCCTAATGGTCACCACCCTAATGGTCACCACCCCAATGGTCCCCACCCTAATGGTCTAATGGTACCCACCCCAATGGTCCCCACCCTAATGGTCCCCACCCTAATGGTCACCACCCCAATGGTCCCCACCCTAATGGTCACCACCCTAATGGTCCCCACCCTAATGGTCACCACTGCTCTCCCTGCCTCTCTCCATGCTCCATTTTCCTCCTTGGTCCTCATTCCTGCCTTCTCTCTCCCTCATTTCTCCCTGCCTCTCTCTTCCTATCCCATCTCTCTCTTCCTACCCCATCTCTCTCTCTCTCTCTCTCTCTCTCTCCCTTCTCCATGCCTCTCTCTCTCTCCCTTCTCTATGCCTCTCTCTCTCGCCCTTCTCCATGCCTCTCTCTCTCGCCCTTCTCCATGCCTCTCTCTCTCTCTCCCTTCTCCATGCCTCTCTCTCGCCCTTCTTCATGCCTCTCTCTCTCTCTCCCTTCTCCCTGCCTCTCTCTTCCTACCCCATCTCTCTCTCCCTTCTCCATCTCTCTCTTCCTATCCCATCTCTCTCTTCCTACCCCATCTCTCTGTCTCTCTCTCTCCCTTCTCTCTGCCTCTCTCTTCCTACCCCATCTCTCTCCCTCCCGTCTCCCTGTCTCTCTTCCTACCCTTTTTCACCCTGCTCTCTCTTTCTCTCCCTCTCTTTCTCTCTGCCTCTCTCTTCCTACCCCATCTCTCTCTCTCTCCCTTCTCTCTGCCTCTCTCTTCCTACCCTCTGTCTCTATCGCTCTCTCTCTCTCTCTCTCTCCCGTCTCCCTGCCTCTCTCTTCCTACCCCATCGCTCTCTCTCTCTCCCTTCTCTCTGCCTCTCTCTTCCTACCCTCTGTCTCTATCGCTCTCTCTCTCCTGTCTCCCTGCCTCTCTCTTCCTACCCCATCGCTCTGTCTCTCTCTCTCTCTCTCTCCCTTCTCTCTGCCTCTCTCTTCCTACCCCATCTCTCTCTCTCCCTTCTCCCTGCCTCTCTCTTCCTACCCCAGCTCTCTCTCTCCCGTCTCCCTGCCTCTCTCTTCTTACCCTTTCTCAGCCTGCTCTCGCTCTCTTTCTTTCCCTCTCTTTCTCTCCCTCCGATCTCTCTGCCTCTTTCTTCCTACCCCATCTCTCTCTCTCCCGTATCCCTGCCCCTCTCTTCCTACCCTCTCTGTCTCTATCGCTCTCCCTCTCCCTTCTCTCTGCCACTCTCTTCCTACCCTCTCTCCTTCTCTCTCTCTCCCTGCCTCTCTCCATACTCCATCTTCCTCCCTGCTCCTTATTCCTGCCTTCTCTCTCCCTTTGTCTCTGTTAGAGCTGCGTAAAGGCAGCAGCTGGGTCTGTCTCCTGGTTGTTTAGCTCAGGTCGAGGGTCCCCTGGCTTGGCTAAAACCACCAGGCCATATTTCAGGCCCGAGTGGGAGGCTGTGGAGGCTGACAGGCTTTGATCAGGCTGCACAGGGTGTCTCGGCCTGTATGGGGATCCACGACTGATTGCTTAAGGTCAGGTCCGGAGGATTAGTGAGCTCTGCAGTTTCCTCTCTTCTAGTGAAGTTCAGTGTTTTCCCTCCTCTGGCGGAGTGCAGAGTTTCCCCTCCTCTAGAGGAGCTCAGAGTTCCCCTCCTCTAGCGAAGCTCAGAGTTTTCCCTCCTCTGGCGGAGCGCAGAGTTCCCCCTCCTCTAGCGAAGCTCAGAGTTCCCCTCCTCTAGCGAAGCTCAGAGTTCCCCCTCCTCTAGCAGAGCTCAGAGTTCCCCCTCCTCTAGAGGAGCTCAGAGTTCCCCTCCTCTAACGAAGCTCAGAGTTTCCCCTCCTCTAGAGGAGCTCAGAGTTCCCCTCCTCTAGCGAAGCTCAGAGTTTCCCCTCCTCTAGCGAAGCTCAGAGTTTCCCCTCCTCTAGAGGAGCTCAGAGTTCCCCTCCTCTAGCGGAGCTCAGAGTTTCCCCTCCTCTAGAGGAGCTCAGAGTTCCCCCTCCTCTAGAGGAGCTCAGAGTTCCCCCTCCTCTAGAGGAGCTCAGAGTTCCCCCTCCTCTAGAGGAGCTCAGAGTTCCCCCTCCTCTAGAGGAGCTCAGAGTACCCCCTCCTCTAGAGGAGCTCAAAATTTCCCCTCCTCTAGAGGAGCTCAGAGTTTCCCCTCCTCTAGAGGAGCTCAGAGTTCCCCCTCCTCCAGAGGAGCTCA
>NC_143031.1:6727500-6822500 GCF_057628025.1 Oncorhynchus mykiss
TTTATATGTCAGACCTCAGACCCGTTCTAATCTGGGTTGTCAGTCCTCAGACCCGTTCTAATCTGGGTTGGCAGTGTTTATATGTCAGTCCTCAGACCCGTTCTAATCTGGGTTGGCCGTGTTTTTATGTCAGACCCGTTCTAATCTGGGTTGGCAGTGTTTTTATGTCAGTCCTCAGACCCGTTCTAATCTGGGTTGTCAGTCCTCAAACCCATTCTAATCTGGGTTGTCAGTCCTCAGACCCGTTCTAATCTGGGTTGGCAGTGTTTTTATGTCAGTCCTCAGACCCGTTCTAATCTGGGTTGGCAGTGTTTTTATGTCAGTCCTCAGACCCGTTCTAATCTGGGTTGGCCGTGTTTTTATGTCAGACCCGTTCTAATCTGGGTTGGCAGTGTTTTTATGTCAGTCCTCAGACCCGTTCTAATCTGGGTTGTCAGTCCTCAAACCCATTCTAATCTGGGTTGTCAGTCCTCAGACCCGTTCTAATCTGGGTTGGCAGTGTTTTTATGTCAGTCCTCAGACCCGTTCTAATCTGGGTTGGCAGTGTTTTTATGTCAGTCCTCAGACCCGTTCTAATCTGGGTTGTCAGTCCTCAAACCCATTCTAATCTGGGTTGGCATTGTTTTTATGTCAGTCCTCAGACCCGTTCTAATCTGGGTTGTCAGTCCTCAGACCCGTTCTAATCTGGGTTGGCAGTGTTTTTATGTCAGTCCTCAGACCCGTTCTAATCTGGGTTGTCAGTCCTCAGACCCATTCTAATCTGGGTTGGCATTGTTTTTATGTCAGTCCTCAGACCCGTTCTAATCTGGGTTGTCAGTCCTCAAACCCGTTCTAATCTGGGTTGGCAGTCCTCAAACCCATTCTAATCTTTTTGTTTAATTACATTTTTATGTTACCTTTATTTAACTAGGCAAGTCAGTTAAGAACAAATTCTTATTTACAATGACGGCCTACCACTGGGTTGGCAGTGTTTTTTTTAATGTCAGTGACAGGTTGGACACTCATTGACTGAATCAGTAAATTAAGAATGTGGAAGGAATGATATTGAGGAGATGGCACAGGGGGCTGGTGGGTGGCGTCACTTTGTAGTTTCAGATGACGAATTGGATGTGCCAATTACCAACGTGTCACACCAAGGAATGGTCAGAATGTGGGGGAGGGAGAACGGAAAGATGACACAAGCTGTCCAGCACCAGAAGTTGTGCCCGTCGTCCTGTGAACATGTGTTGCAAGGTGAAACAGGTCATTCTGGAAGCTCAATATCGTGTGCCCTCCCTCCCTCCCTCCCTCCCTCCCTCCCTCCCTCCCTCCCTCCCTCCCTCCCTCCCTCCCTCCCTCCCTGCCTGCCTGTCTTCCCTCCCTCCCTCCCTCCCTCCCTCCCTCCCTCCCTCCCTCCCTCCCTGCCTGCCTGCCTGCCTGCCTGCCTGCCTGCCTGCCTGCCTGCCTGCCTGCCTGTCTGCCTGCCTGCCCTGACTGCCTGTCCTCCCTCCCTCCCTCCCCTCCCTCCCTCCCTCCCTCCCTCCCTCCCTCCCTCCCTCCCTCCCTCCCTCCCTGCCTGCCTGCCTGCCTGTCTTCCCTCCCTCCCTCCCTCCCTCCCTCCCTCCCTCCCTGCCTGCCTGCCTGCCTGCCTGTCTTCCCTCCCTCCCACCCTCCCTCCCTCCCTCCCTCATGACTCATCTCCCCTCCCCAGGCTGTCTGTCCGTCCGCCATCCACAGTCAACACACAGTAACTCCAAACGTAACGTTACATGACAGATACAGGGATCCATTTTTACAGATAACTTTTAACACATCCGGGGTGGGGGGGTGGGGGGGGGTTGTACAATTTATCTGACTTTTTACAAAATGGTTACCCTTATCTATCTTGACCCTATCTATCTTGTTATGCCTGTACAGTACGTACAGAAGTACATTCACAGGGGTTGACCCTGGGGTTATGTTTACAACCCCCGAGGTCTGTATTTTTCCAATGTTAAAGTTAGATCTGTGGTCTCTTCGTATCCGTCAAACTGAACATATCTCCTGCCCCTTCCTGACGCTGGATGGAGAGATAAAAATATCGAACGCTAAATTAGTTATTTTAAATTCTCACTGTTTCATGGATAGAATGTCATTGAAGATGATCGTCTAACATTGTTCAGTTGTAGTAGTCCCACTGTTGTGTTTGGTGTCGTTGGAGAAGGAGGAAGAAGGTATCTTGACAGCCAGAAGGCAGGACAAAAAAGGCTGGAGTACACACACACACATGCACGCGCACACGCGCACGCGCGCACGCACACGCGCACACACACACACACACACACACACACACACACACACACACACACACACACACACACACACGCACACACACACGCACGCACACACACAAGCGCACACACACACACACACACACACAGAGAGAGAGCAGCAGATTGGCTGTGTGGGCGCGGACGTGACAGAGTAAGAAGCCATCTCTTAAGTCCCACTGAGTCTCCCTCTGTGCCAAGGCATCACACTGCCAAAGACCTGCACAGTGCACTGAATCACTGCAATGGCACCCTCGCTCCATCACAAGACTACCATCTCCTCCACTATACCATCTCCTCTACTAGACTACCATCTCCTCCACTAGACAACCATCTCCTCCACTGGACTACCATCTCCTCCATCTCCTCCACTAGACTACCATCTTCTCCACTAGACTACCATCTCCTCTACTAGACTACCATCTCCTCTACTAGACAACCATCTCCTCCACTAGACTACCATCTCCTCTACTAGACTACCATCTCCTCTACTAGACTACCATCTCCTCTACTAGACTACCATCTCCTCCACTAGACTACCATCTCCTCTACTAGACTACCATCTCCTCCACTAGACAACCATCTCCTCCACTAGACTACCATCTCCTCCATCTCCTCCACTAGACTACCATCTCCTCCACTAGACTACCATCTCCTCTACTAGACTACCATCTCCTCCACTAGACAACCATCTCCTCCACTAGACAACCATCTCCTCCACTAGACTACCATCTCCTCCATCTCCTCCACTAGACAACCATCTCCTCCACTAGACTACCATCTCCTCTAATAGACTACCATCTCCTCTACTAGACAACCATCTCCTCCACTAGACAACCATCTCCTCTACTAGACTACCATCTCCTCTACTAGACTACCATCTCCTCTACTAGACAACCATCTCCTCCACTAGACTACCATCTCCTCTACTAGACTACCATCTCCTCCACTAGACTACCATCTCCTCCACTAGACAACCATCTCCTCTACTAGACTACCATCTCCTCTACTAGACAACCATCTCCTCCACTAGACAACCATCTCCTCTACTAGACTACCATCTCCTCTACTAGACTACCATCTCCTCTACTAGACTACCATCTCCTCTACTAGACTACCATCTCCTCTACTAGACTACCATCTCCTCTACTAGACTACCATCTCCTCCACTAGACTACCATCTCCTCTACTAGACTACCATCTCCTCCACTAGACTACCATCTCCTCTACTAGACAACCATCTCCTCCACTAGACTACCATCTCCTCCATCTCCTCCACTAGACTACCATCTCCTCCACTAGACAACCATCTCCTCCACTAGACAACCATCTCCTCTACTAGACTACCATCTCCTCCACTAGACTACCATCTCCTCTACTAGACAACCATCTCCTCCACTAGACTACCATCTCCTCGACTAGACTACCATCTCTTCCATCTCCTCTACTAGACTACCATCTCCTCCACTAGACAACCATCTCCTCCACTAGACTACCATCTCCTCCATCTCCTCCACTAGACAACCATCTCCTCCACTAGACTACCATCTCCTCTACTAGACTACCATCTCCTCTACTAGACAACCATCTCCTCCACTAGACTACCATCTGCTCCACTAGACTACCATCTCCTCTACTAGACTACCATCTCCTCCACTAGACTACCATCTCCTCCACTAGACAACCATCTCCTCCACTAGACTACCATCTCCTCTACTAGACTACCATCTCCTCTACTAGACAACCATCTCCTCCACTAGACTACCATCTGCTCCACTAGACTACCATCTCCTCTACTAGACTACCATCTCCTCCACTAGACAACCATCTCCTCCACTAGACTACCATCTCCTCTACTAGACTACCATCTCCTCCACTAGACAACCATCTCCTCCACTAGACTAGCATCTCCTCTACTAGACAACCATCTCCTCTACTAGACTACCATCTCCTCCACTAGACAACCATCTCCTCCACTAGACAACCATCTCCTCTACTAGACTACCATCTCCTCCACTAGACTACCATCTCCTCCACTAGACTACCATCTCCTCTACTAGACTACCATCACCTCTACTAGACTATCAACTCCTCTACTAGACTACCAACACCTCCACTAGACAACCATCTCCTCCACTAGACAACCATCTCCTCCACTAGACAACCATCTCCTCCACTAGACTACCATCTCCTCCATCTCCTCCACTAGACAACCATCTCCTCCACTAGACTACCATCTCCTCTACTAGACTACCATCTCCTCTACTAGACAACCATCTCCTCCACTAGACTACCATCTCCTCCACTAGACTACCATCTCCTCTACTAGACTACCATCTCCTCCACTAGACTACCATCTCCTCCACTAGACAACCATCTCCTCCACTAGACAACCATCTCCTCCACTAGACAACCATCTCCTCCACTAGACTACCATCTCCTCTACTAGACTACCATCTCCTCCACTAGACAACCATCTCCTCCACTAGACTACCATCTCCTCTACTAGACAACCATCTCCTCTACTAGACTACCATCTCCTCCACTAGACAACCATCTCCTCCACTAGACAACCATCTCCTCTACTAGACTACCATCTCCTCCACTAGACTACCATCTCCTCCACTAGACTACCATCTCCTCTACTAGACTACCATCACCTCTACTAGACTATCAACTCCTCAACTAGACTACAATCTCCTCCACTAGACTACCATCTCCTCCACTAGACTACCATCTCCTCTACTAGACTACCATCTCCTCTACTAGACTACCATCTCCTCCACTAGACAACCATCTCCTCTACTAGACTACCATCTCCTCCACTAGACTACCATCACCTCTACTAGACTACCATCTCCTCTACTAGACTACCATCTCCTCCACTAGACTACCATCACCTCTACTAGACTACCATCACCTCTACTAGACTACCATCTCCTCTACTAGACTACCATCTCCTCTACTAGACTACCATCTCCTCTACTAGACTACCATGTCCTCCACTAGACTACCATCTCTTCCATCTCCTCCACTAGACTACCATCTCCACTACTAGACTACCATCTCCTCCACTAGACTACCATCTCCTCCATCTCCTCCACTAGACTACCATCTCCTCCACTAGACTACCATCTCCTCCACTAGACTACCATCTCCTCTACTAGACTACCATCTCCACTACTAGACTACCATCTCCTCCACTAGACTACCATCTCCTCCATCTCCTCCACTAGACTACCATCTCCTCCACTAGACTACCATCTCCTCCACTAGACTACCATCTCCTCTACTAGACTACCATCTCCTCTACTAGACTATCAACTCCTCTACTAGACTACCATCTCCTCGACTAGACTACCATCTCTTCCATCTCCTCCACTAGACTACCATCTCCACTACTAGACTACCATCTCCTCGACTAGACTACCATCTCCTCCATCTCCTCCACTAGACTACCATCTCCACTACTAGACTACCATCTCCTCGACTAGACTACCATCTCCTCCATCTCCTCCACTAGACTACCATCTCCTCCACTAGACTACCATCTCCTCTACTAGACTACCATCTCCTCTACTAGACAACCATCTCCTCCACTAGACTACCATCTCCTCCACTAGACTACCATCTCCTCTACTAGACTATCAACTCCTCTACTAGACTACCATCTCCTCCACTAGACTACCATCTCCTCTACTAGACTACCATCTCCTCTACTAGACTACCATCTCCTCCACTAGACTACCATCTCCTCTACTAGACTACCATCTCCTCTACTAGACTATCAACTCCTCTACTAGACTACCATCTCCTCTACTAGACTACCATCTCCTCCACTAGACAACCATCTCCTCCACTAGACTACCATCTCCTCCACTAGACTACCATCTCCTCTACTAGACTACCATCTCCTCTACTAGACTACCATCTCCTCCACTAGACAACCATCTCCTCCACTAGACTACCATCTCCTCCACTAGACTACCATCTCCTCTACTAGACTACCATCTCCTCTACTAGACTACCATCTCCTCTACTAGACTATCAACTCCTCTACTAGACTACCATATCCTCAACTAGACTACCATCACCTCTACTAGACAACCATCTCCTCCATCTCCTCCACTAGACTACCATCTCCTCTAATAGACTACCATCTCCACTACTAGACTACCATCTCCTCCACTAGACTACCATCTCCTCCACTAGACTACCATCTCCTCCACTAGACTACCATCTCCTCCACTAGACTACCATCTCCTCTACTAGACTATCAACTCCTCTACTAGACTACCATCTCCTCTACTAGACTACCATCTCCTCTACTAGACTATCAACTCCTCTACTAGACTACCATCTCCTCTACTAGACTACCATCTCCTCCACTAGACAACCATCTCCTCCACTAGACTACCATCTCCTCTACTAGACTACCATCTCCTCTACTAGACTACCATCTCCTCTACTAGACTATCAACTCCTCTACTAGACTACCATATCCTCAACTAGACTACCATCACCTCTACTAGACAACCATCTCCTCCATCTCCTCCACTAGAGTACCATCTCCTCTAATAGACTACCATCTCCACTACTAGACTACCATCTCCTCCACTAGACTACCATCTCCTCCACTAGACTACCATCTCCTCCACTAGACTACCATCTCCTCCACTAGACTACCATCTCCTCTACTAGACTACCATCACCTCTACTAGACTACCATCTCCTCCACTAGACTACCATCTCCTCCACTAGACTACCATCTCCTCCATCTCCTCCACTAGACTACCATCTCCACTACTAGACTACCATCTCCTCGACTAGGATAACATCTCCTCCATCTCCTCCACTAGACTACCATCTCCTCCACTAGACTACCATTTCCTCTACTAGACTACCATCTCCTCCACTAGACTACTGTCTCCTCTACTAGACTACCATCTCCATTACAAGACTACCATCTCCTCCATCTCCTCTACTAGACTACCATCTCCTCTACTAAACTACCATCTCCTCCACTAGACTACCATCTCCTCTACTAGATTACCATCTCCTCTACTAGACTACCATCTCCTCCACTAGACTACCAACTCCTCCACTAGTCTACCATCTCCTCCACTAGACTACCATCTCATCTACTAGACTACCATCTCCTCTACTAGACTACCATCTCCTCTACTAGACTACCATCTCCTCTACTAGACTACCATCTCCTCCATCTCTTCCACTAGACTACCATCTCCACTACTAGACTACCATCTCCACTACTAGACTACCATCTCCACTACTAGACTACCATCTCCTCCACTAGACTACCATCTCCTCCACTAGACTACCATCTCCTCCACTAGACTACCATCTCCTCCACTAGACTACCATCTCCTCTACTAGACTAAAATCTCCTCTACTAGACTACCATCTCCTCCATCTCCTCCACTAGACTACCATCTCCACTACTAGACTACCATCTCCTCGACTAGACTAACATCTCCTCCATCTCCTCCACTAGACTACCATCTCCTCTACTAGACTACCATCTCCTCCACTAGACTACCGTCTCCTCTACTAGACTACCATCTCCATTACAAGACTACCATCTCCTCCATCTCCTCTACTAGACTACCATCTCCTCTACTAAACTACCATCTCCTCCACTAGACTACCATCTCCTCTACTAGATTACCATCTCCTCTACTAGACTACCATCTCCTCTACTAGACTACCATCTCCTCCACTAGACTACCAACTCCTCCACTAGTCTACCATCTCCTCCACTAGACTACCATCTCATCTACTAGACTACCATCTCCTCTACTAGACTACCATCTCCTCTACTAGACTACCATCTCCTCTACTAGACTACCATCTCCTCCATCTCCTCCACTAGACTACCATCTCCACTACTAGACTA
This sequence comes from Oncorhynchus mykiss, assembly GCF_057628025.1. NCBI lineage: Eukaryota > Metazoa > Chordata > Actinopteri > Salmoniformes > Salmonidae > Oncorhynchus > Oncorhynchus mykiss. The sequence continues at coordinate 6,735,706 of NC_143031.1, forward strand.
CCATCTCCACTACTAGACTACCATCTCCACTACTAGACTACCAACTCCTCCACTAGACAACCATCTCCTCCACTAGTCAACCATCTCCTCCACTAGACAACCATCTCCTCCACTAGACTACCATCTCCTCCATCTCCTCCACTAGACAACCATCTCCTCCACTAGACTACCATCTCCTCTACTAGACTACCATCTCCTCTACTAGACAACCATCTCCTCCACTAGACTACCATCTCCTCCACTAGACTACCATCTCCTCTACTAGACTACCATCTCCTCCACTAGACTACCATCTCCTCCACTAGACTACCATCTCCTCCACTAGACTACCATCTCCTCTACTAGACTACCATCACCTCTACTAGGCTATCAACTCCTCAACTAGACTACAATCTCCTCCACTAGACTACCATCTCCTCCACTAGACTACAATCTCCTCTACTAGACTACCATCTCCTCTACTAGACTACCATCTCCTCCACTAGACAACCATCTCCTCTACTAGACTACCATCTCCTCCACTAGACTACCATCACCTCTACTAGACTACCATCTCCTCTACTAGACTACCATCTCCTCCACTAGACTACCATCACCTCTACTAGACTACCATCACCTCTACTAGACTACCATCTCCTCTACTAGACTACCATCTCCTCTACTAGACTACCATCTCCTCCACTAGACTACCATCTCTTCCATCTCCTCCACTAGACTACCATCTCCTCCATCTCCTCCACTAGACTACCATCTCCTCCACTAGACTACCATCTCCTCCATCTCCTCCACTAGACTACCATCTCCTCTACTAGACTACCATCTCCTCTACTAGACTGCCATCTCCACTACTAGACTACCATCTCCTCCACTAGACTACCATCTCCTCCACTAGACTACCATCTCCTCCACTAGACTACCATCTCCTCCACTAGACTACCATCTCCTCTACTAGACTAAAATCTCCTCTACTAGACTACCATCTCCTCCATCTCCTCCACTAGACTACCATCTCCACTACTAGACTACCATCTCCTCGACTAGACTAACATCTCCTCCATCTCCTCCACTAGACTACCATCTCCTCCACTAGACTACCATCTCCTCTACTAGACTACCATCTCCTCCACTAGACTACCGTCTCCTCTACTAGACTACCATCTCCATTACAAGACTACCATCTCCTCCATCTCCTCTACTAGACTACCATCTCCTCTACTAAACTACCATCTCCTCCACTAGACTACCATCTCCTCTACTAGATTACCATCTCCTCTACTAGACTACCATCTCCTCTACTAGACTACCATCTCCTCCACTAGACTACCAACTCCTCCACTAGTCTACCATCTCCTCCACTAGACTACCAACTCCTCCACTAGACAACCATCTCCTCCACTAGACAACCATCTCCTCCACTAGACAACCATCTCCTCCACTAGACTACCATCTCCTCCATCTCCTCCACTAGACAACCATCTCCTCCACTAGACTACCATCTCCTCTACTAGACTACCATCTCCTCTACTAGACAACCATCTCCTCCACTAGACTACCATCTCCTCCACTAGACTACCATCTCCTCTACTAGACTACCATCTCCTCCACTAGACTACCATCTCCTCCACTAGACTACCATCTCCTCCACTAGACTACCATCTCCTCTACTAGACTACCATCACCTCTACTAGACTATCAACTCCTCAACTAGACTACAATCTCCTCCACTAGACTACCATCTCCTCCACTAGACTACCATCTCCTCTACTAGACTACCATCTCCTCTACTAGACTACCATCTCCTCCACTAGACAACCATCTCCTCTACTAGACTACCATCTCCTCCACTAGACTACCATCACCTCTACTAGACTACCATCTCCTCTACTAGACTACCATCTCCTCCACTAGACTACCATCACCTCTACTAGACTACCATCACCTCTACTAGACTACCATCTCCTCTACTAGACTACCATCTCCTCTACTAGACTACCATCTCCTCTACTAGACTACCATCTCCTCCACTAGACTACCATCTCTTCCATCTCCTCCACTAGACTACCATCTCCACTACTAGACTACCATCTCCTCCACTAGACTACCATCTCCTCCATCTCCTCCACTAGACTACCATCTCCTCCACTAGACTACCATCTCCTCCACTAGACTACCATCTCCTCTACTAGACTACCATCTCCACTACTAGACTACCATCTCCTCCACTAGACTACCATCTCCTCCATCTCCTCCACTAGACTACCATCTCCTCCACTAGACTACCATCTCCTCCACTAGACTACCATCTCCTCTACTAGACTACCATCTCCTCTACTAGACTATCAACTCCTCTACTAGACTACCATCTCCTCGACTAGACTACCATCTCTTCCATCTCCTCCACTAGACTACCATCTCCACTACTAGACTACCATCTCCTCGACTAGACTACCATCTCCTCCACTAGACAACCATCTCCTCCACTAGACTACCATGTCCTCCACTAGACTACCATCTCCTCTTCTAGACTACCATCTCCTCTACTAGACTACCATCTCCACTACTAGACTACCATCTCCTCCACTAGACTACCATCTCCTCTACTAGACTACCATCTCCTCTACTAGACTACCATCTCCTCTACTAGACTATCAACTCCTCTACTAGACTACCATATCCTCAACTAGACTACCATCACCTCTACTAGACAACCATCTCCTCCATCTCCTCCACTAGACTACCATCTCCTCTAATAGACTACCATCTCCACTACTAGACTACCATCTCCTCCACTAGACTACCATCTCCTCCACTAGACTACCATCTCCTCCACTAGACTGCAATCTCCTCTACTAGACTACCATCTCATCCACTAGACTATCAACTCCTCTACTAGACTACCATCACCTCTACTAGACTACCATCTCCTCCACTAGACTACCATCTCCTCCACTAGACTACCATCTCCTCCATCTCCTCCACTAGACTACCATCTCCACTACTAGACTACCATCTCCTCGACTAGACTAACATCTCCTCCATCTCCTCCACTAGACTACCATCTCCTCCACTAGACTACCATCTCCTCTACTAGACTACCATCTCCTCCACTAGACTACCGTCTCCTCTACTAGACTACCATCTCCATTACAAGACTACCATCTCCTCCATCTCCTCTACTAGACTACCATCTCCTCTACTAAACTACCATCTCCTCCACTAGACTACCATCTCCTCTACTAGATTACCATCTCCTCTACTAGACTACCATCTCCTCTACTAGACTACCATCTCCTCCACTAGACTACCAACTCCTCCATTAGTCTACCATCTCCTCCACTAGACTACCATCTCATCTACTAGACTACCATCTCCTCTACTAGACTACCATCTCCTCTACTAGACTACCATCTCCTCTACTAGACTACCATCTCCTCCATCTCCTCCACTAGACTACCATCTCCACTACTAGACTACCATCTCCACTACTAGACTACCATCTCCACTACTAGACTACCATCTCCTCCACTAGACTACCATCTCCTCCACTAGACTACCATCTCCTCCACTAGACTACCATCTCCTCCACTAGACTACCATCTCCTCCACTAGACTACCATCTCCTCTACTAGACTAAAATCTCCTCCACTAGACTACCATCTCCTCTACTAGACTACCATCTTCTCCATCTCCTCCACTAGACTACCATCTCCTCTAATAGACTACCATCTCCTCTACTAGACTACCATCTCCTCTACTAGACTACCATCTCCTCCACTAGACTACCATCTCCTCCACTAGACTACCATCTCCTCTACTAGACTAAAATCTCCTCCACTAGACTACCATCTCCTCTACTAGACTACCATCTTCTCCATCTCCTCCACTAGACTACCATCTCCTCCACTAGACTACATTGTCCTCCACTAGACTACCATCTCCTCTACTAGACTACCATCTCCTCTACTAGACTACCATCTCCACTACTAGACTACCATCGCCTCCACTAGACTACCATCTCCTCTACTAGACTACCATCTCCTCTACTAGACTACCATCTCCTCTACTAGACTATCAACTCCTCTACTAGACTACCATATCCTCAACTAGACTACCATCACCACTACTAGACAACCATCTCCTCCATCTCCTCCACTAGACTACCAACTCCTCCACTAGACAACCATCTCCTCCACTAGACAACCATCTCCTCCACTAGACAACCATCTCCTCCACTAGACTACCATCTCCTCCATCTCCTCCACTAGACAACCATCTCCTCCACTAGACTACCATCTCCTCTACTAGACTACCATCTCCTCTACTAGACAACCATCTCCTCCACTAGACTACCATCTCCTCCACTAGACTACCATCTCCTCTATCTCCTCCACTAGACTACCAACTCCTCCACTAGACAACCATCTCCTCCACTAGACAACCATCTCCTCCACTAGACAACCATCTCCTCCACTAGACTACCATCTCCTCCATCTCCTCCACTAGACAACCATCTCCTCCACTAGACTACCATATCCTCAACTAGACTACCATCACCACTACTAGACAACCATCTCCTCCATCTCCTCCACTAGACTACCAACTCCTCAACTAGACTACAATCTCCTCCACTAGACTACCATCTCCTCCACTAGACTACCATCTCCTCTACTAGACTACCATCTCCTCTACTAGACTACCATCTCCTCCACTAGACAACCATCTCCTCTACTAGACTACCATCTCCTCCACTAGGCTACCATCACCTCTACTAGACTACCATCTCCTCTACTAGACTACCATCTCCTCCACTAGACTACCATCACCTCTACTAGACTACCATCACCTCTACTAGACTACCATCTCCTCTACTAGACTACCATCTCCTCTACTAGACTACCATCTCCTCTACTAGACTACCATCTCCTCCACTAGACTACCATCTCTTCCATCTCCTCCACTAGACTACCATCTCCACTACTAGACTACCATCTCCTCCACTAGACTACCATCTCCTCCATCTCCTCCACTAGACTACCATCTCCTCCACTAGACTACCATCTCCTCCACTAGACTACCATCTCCTCTACTAGACTACCATCTCCACTACTAGACTACCATCTCCTCCACTAGACTACCATCTCCTCCATCTCCTCGACTAGACTACCATCTCCTCCACTAGACAACCATCTCCTCCACTAGACTACCATGTCCTCCACTAGACTACCATCTCCTCTACTAGACTACCATCTCCTCTACTAGACTACCATCTCCACTACTAGACTACCATCTCCTCCACTAGACTACCATCTCCTCTACTAGACTACCATCTCCTCTACTAGACTACCATCTCCTCTACTAGACTATCAACTCCTCTACTAGACTACCATATCCTCAACTAGACTACCATCACCTCTACTAGACAACCATCTCCTCCATCTCCTCCACTAGACTACCATCTCCTCTAATAGACTACCATCTCCACTACTAGACTACCATCTCCTCCACTAGACTACCATCTCCTCCACTAGACTACCATCTCCTCCACTAGACTGCAATCTCCTCTACTAGACTACCATCTCATCCACTAGACTATCAACTCCTCTACTAGACTACCATCACCTCTACTAGACTACCATCTCCTCCACTAGACTACCATCTCCTCCACTAGACTACCATCTCCTCCATCTCCTCCACTAGACTACCATCTCCACTACTAGACTACCATCTCCTCGACTAGACTAACATCTCCTCCATCTCCTCCACTAGACTACCATCTCCTCCACTAGACTACCATCTCCTCTACTAGACTACCATCTCCTCCACTAGACTACCGTCTCCTCTACTAGACTACCATCTCCATTACAAGACTACCATCTCCTCCATCTCCTCTACTAGACTACCATCTCCTCTACTAAACTACCATCTCCTCCACTAGACTACCATCTCCTCTACTAGATTACCATCTCCTCTACTAGACTACCATCTCCTCTACTAGACTACCATCTCCTCCACTAGACTACCAACTCCTCCATTAGTCTACCATCTCCTCCACTAGACTACCATCTCATCTACTAGACTACCATCTCCTCTACTAGACTACCATCTCCTCTACTAGACTACCATCTCCTCTACTAGACTACCATCTCCTCCATCTCCTCCACTAGACTACCATCTCCTCCACTAGACTACCATCTCCTCCACTAGACTACCATCTCCTCCACTAGACTACCATCTCCTCCACTAGACTACCATCTCCTCTACTAGACTAAAATCTCCTCCACTAGACTACCATCTCCTCTACTAGACTACCATCTTCTCCATCTCCTCCACTAGACTACCATCTCCTCTAATAGACTACCATCTCCTCTACTAGACTACCATCTCCTCTACTAGACTACCATCTCCTCCACTAGACTACCATCTCCTCCACTAGACTACCATCTCCTCTACTAGACTAAAATCTCCTCCACTAGACTACCATCTCCTCTACTAGACTACCATCTTCTCCATCTCCTCCACTAGACTACCATCTCCTCCACTAGACTACATTGTCCTCCACTAGACTACCATCTCCTCTACTAGACTACCATCTCCTCTACTAGACTACCATCTCCACTACTAGACTACCATCGCCTCCACTAGACTACCATCTCCTCTACTAGACTACCATCTCCTCTACTAGACTACCATCTCCTCTACTAGACTATCAACTCCTCTACTAGACTACCATATCCTCAACTAGACTACCATCACCACTACTAGACAACCATCTCCTCCATCTCCTCCACTAGACTACCATCTCCTCTAATAGACTACCATCTCCACTACTAGACTACCATCTCCTCCACTATACTACCATCTCCTCCACTAGACTACCATCTCCTCCACTAGACTACCATCTCCTCCACTAGACTGCAATCTCCTCTACTAGACTACCATCTCATCCACTAGACTATCAACTCCTCTACTAGACTACCATCACCTCTACTAGACTACCATCTCCTCCACTAGACTACCATCTCCTCCACTAGACTACCATCTCCTCCATCTCCTCCACTAGACTACCATCTCCACTACTAGACTACCATCTCCTCGACTAGACTAACATCTCCTCCATCTCCTCCACTAGACTACCATCTCCTCCACTAGACTACCATCTCCTCTACTAGACTACCATCTCCTCCACTAGACTACCGTCTCCTCTACTAGACTACCATCTCCATTACAAGACTACCATCTCCTCCACTAGACTACCAACTCCTCCATTAGTCTACCATCTCCTCCACTAGACTACCATCTCATCTACTAGACTACCATCTCCTCTACTAGACTACCATCTCCTCTACTAGACTACCCTCTCCTCTACTAGACTACCATCTCCTCCATCTCCTCCACTAGACTACCATCTCCACTACTAGACTACCATCTCCACTACTAGACTACCATCTCCACTACTAGACTACCATCTCCTCCACTAGACTACCATCTCCTCCACTAGACTACCATCTCCTCCACTAGACTACCATCTCCTCCACTAGACTACCATCTCCTCCACTAGACTACCATCTCCTCTACTAGACTAAAATCTCCTCCATTAGACTACCATCTCCTCTACTAGACTACCATCTTCTCCATCTCCTCCACTAGACTACCATCTCCTCTAATAGACTACCATCTCCTCTACTAGACTACCATCTCCTCTACTAGACTACCATCTCCTCTACTAGACTATCAACTCCTCTAATAGACTACAAACTCCTCCATCTCCTCCACTAGACTACCATCTCCTCTAATAGACTACCATCTCCTCTACTAGACTACCAACTCCTCAACTAGACTACCATCTCCTCTACTAGACTACCATCTCCTCCACTAGACTACCATCTCCTCCACTAGACTACCATCTCCTCTACTAGACTACCATCTCCTCCACTAGACTACCATCTCCTCTACTAGACTACCATCTCCTCCATCTCCTCCACTAGACTACCATCTCCTCTACTAGACTACCATCTCCTCCATCTCCTCCACTAGACTACCAACTCCTCAACTAGACTACCATCTCCTCTACTACACTACCATCTCCTCTACTAGACTACCATCTCCTCTACTAGACTACCATCTCCTCCACTAGACTACCATCTCCTCCACTAGACTACCATCTCCTCTACTAGACTACCATATCCTCCAGTAGACTACCATCTCCTCCACTAGACTACCATCTCCTCCACTAGACTACCATCTCCTTCATCTCCTCCACTAGACTACCATCTCCTCTACTAGATTACCATCTCCTCTACTAGACTACCATCTCCTCTAGTAGACTACCATATCCTCCACTAGACTACCAACTCCTCCACTAGTCTACCATCTCCTCCACTAGACTGCCATCTCCTCCACTAGACTACCATCTCCTTCACTAGACTACCATCTCCTCCACTAGACTACCATCTCCTCCACTATACTACCATCTCCTCTACTAGACTACCATCTCCTCCACTAGACTACCATCTCCTCCACTAGACTACCGTCTCCTCCATCTCCTCCACTAGACTACCGTCTCCTCCATCTCCTCTACTAGACTACCATCTCCTCCACTAGACTACCATCTCCATCATGTATGGAGATGTTAGGGTTGAACCAGGATGTGGACATGAAACTAGGGTTAGGGTGGTGGTTTCAGGGTTAAGGTTAAACCGGGATGTGGACATGAACAGACACTGTTTGGGCGAGGGACTCTAAACTTGCAATGGCTAGCCCCAAGTTTTTTTTCTTGTGCATTTTGGTATTTGCCTCATGACTCATGCATGCTTTGTTGAGTATGAACTTTCTTTTACCCAACCGTGGGACAGACTATGTTTGTTCCCACACTCGGGACTCTGACTCTCTATTGGTTACACAGACTTTTTGCCTCTCATCCTATTCTAACCACCTCTCGCCAGCTTTGTATTCATGCTACCTGATGAAATTGCTGTACAATATGATCTTGTTGCCATCAAATGCACATTCAAATGTTATAAATCACCACTGCAGAGCTCTTCCTCTGCCGTGCCCTGATAGTGTTACTGCTGATGATATCTGGAAATGTGCATGTACACACCACCCCATCTACTGTTGCTAGCCCCAATTCTGACTTGTGCTCTAATATCTGCTTCACTGATTTCTGCTCTCATAAAAGCCTGGGTTTTCTACACGTTAACACTAGAAGCTTATTACCTAAAATGGATCAATTGAAAGTGTGGGTTCACAGCTCCAATCCAGATGTGTTGGTCATTACTGAGACGTGGTTAAGGAAGAGTGTTTTGAATACTGATGTTAGACTTTCTGGTTATAACCTTTTTCGGCAAGACAGATCTTCCAAAGGTGGTGGAGTGGCAATCTTTACCTAGGATCACCTTCAGTGTTCGGTTGTCTCCACCAAGTCTGTCCCCAAACAATTTGATTCACTGGTTTTAAGAAATACACTTTCAAATAGCTCTTTGCTGACTGTTGCTGGCTGTTATCGTCCTCCATCAGCATTGGCCTGTACCGTACCTGCCCTAAGCTCTCTCCTGTACCATACCTGCCCTAAGCTCTCTCCTGTACCATACCTGCCCTAAGCTCTCTCCTGTACCTTACCTGCCCTAAGCTCTCTCCTGTACCGTACCTGCCCTAAGCTCTCTCCTGTACCATACCTGCCCTAAGCTCTCTCCTGTACCCTACCTGCCCTAAGCTCTCTCCTGTACCCTACCTGCCCTAAGCTCTCTCCTGGCCCCTTACACTAAGTCTGAATTTGTCCTGCCAGGTGACCTAAACTATGACATACTTAATAAACCACCTGACCAAGTCCTAAAGTAATGGGACTCCCTAAATCTTTCTCAGATTATTACCAATCCCACAAGGTAAGACTCCAAACACCCAGAAAAGGCTACTCTCCTTTATGTTATCCTCACAAATAATCCTGATATGTATCAGTCTGGTGTTTTCTGTAATAACCTTAGTGATCACTGTTTTACAGCCTGTGTCCGTAATGGCTGCTCGGTGAAATGACCTGTCCTTATTTGTCATAGACGCTTGCTAAAAACTTTAATGAGCCAGCGTTCCTTCGTGACCTGGCCCCTGTAAATTGGTATAGAATCAGCTTGAACCAGGATGTGGACATGAAGCTAGGGTTAGGGTGGAACCAGGATGTGGTCATGAAGTTAGGGTTAGGGTGGAACCAACTAGGGTGGTGGTTAAGGGTTAGGGTGGTTGTTAAGGGTTAGGGTGGAACCAACTAGGGTGGTGGTTAAGGGTTAGGGTGGTGGTTAAGGGTTAGGGTGGAACCAACTAGGGTGGTGGTTAAGGGCTAGGGTGGTGGTTAAGGGCTAGGGTGGAACCAACTAGGGTGGTGGTTAAGGGTTAGGGTGGTGGTTAAGGGTTAGGGTGGAACCAACTAGGGTGGTGGTTAAGGGTTAGGGTGGTGGTTAAGGGCTAGGGTGGTGGTTAAGGGTTAGGGTGGTGGTTAAGGGCTAGGGTGGTGGTTAAGGGTTAGGGTGGTGGTTAAGGGCTAGGGTGGTGGTTAAGGGTTAGGGTGGTGGTTAAGGGCTAGGGTGGTGGTTAAGGGTTAGGGTGGTGGTTAAGGGCTAGGGTTAGGGTGGTGGTTAAGGGTTAGGGTGGTGGTTAAGGGCTAGGGTGGTGGTTAAGGGTTAGGGTGGTGGTTAAGGGCTAGGGTGGTGGTTAAGGGTTAGGGTGGTGGTTAAGGGCTAGGGTGGTGGTTAAGGGTTAGGGTGGTGGTTAAGGGTTAGGGTGGTGGTTAAGGGTTAGGGTGGTGGTTAAGGGTTAGTGTGGTGGTTAAGGGTTAGGGTTAGGGTGGTGGTTAAGGGTTAGGGTTAGGGTGGTGGTTAAGGGTTAGGGTGGTGGTTAAGGGTTAGGGTGGTGGTTAAGGGTTAGGGTGGTGGTTAAGGGTTAGGGTTAGGGTGGTGGTTAAGGGTTAGTGTGGTGGTTAAGGGTAAGGGTGGTGGTTAAGGGTTAGGGTGGTGGTTAAGGGTTAGGGTGGTGGTTAAGGGTTAGTGTGGTGGTTAAGGGTAAGGGTGGTGGTTAAGGGTTAGGGTGGTGGTTAAGGGTTAGGGTGGTGGTTAAGGGTTAGGGTTAGGGTGGTGGTTAAGGGTTAGGGTGGTGGTTAAGGGTTAGGGTGGTGGTTAAGGGTTAGGGTGGTGGTTAAGGGCTAGGGTGGTGGTTAAGGGTTCGGGTGGTAGTTAAGGGTTCGGGTGGTAGTTAAGGGTTAGGGTGGTGGTTAAGGGCTAGGGTGGTGGTTAAGGGTTAGGGTGGTGGTTAAGGGTTAGGGTGGTGGTTAAGGGCTAGGGTGGTGGTTAAGGGTTAGGGTGGTGGTTAAGGGTTAGGGTGGTGGTTAAGGGCTAGGGTGGTGGTTAAGGGTTAGGGTGGTGGTTAAGGGTTAGGGTTAGGGTGGTGGTTAAGGGTTAGGGTGGTGGTTAAGGGTTAGGGTGGTGGTTAAGGGCTAGGGTGGTAGTTAAGGGTTAGGGTGGTGGTTAAGGGTTAGGGTTAGGGTGGTGGTTAAGGGTTAGGGTGGTAGTTAAGGGTTAGGGTGGTGGTTAAGGGTTAGGGTTAGGGTGGTGGTTAAGGGTTAGGGTGGTGGTTAAGGGTTAGGGTGGTGGTTAAGGGTTAGGGTGGTGGTTAAGGGTTAGGGTGGTGGTTAAGGGTTAGGGTGGTGGTTAAGGGTTAGGGTGGTGGTTAAGGGTTAGGGTGGTGGTTAAGGGTTAGGGTGGTAGTTAAGGGTTAGGGTGGTGGTTAAGGGTTAGGGTGGTGGTTAAGGGTTAGGGTGGTGGTTAAGGGTTAGGGTGGTGGTTAAGGGTTAGGGTTAGGGTGGTGGTTAAGGGTTAGGGTGGTGGTTAAGGGCTAGGGTGGTGGTTAAGGGCTAGGATGGTGGTTAAGGGTTAGGGTGGTGGTTAAGGGTTAGGGTGGTGGTTAAGGGTTAGGGTGGTGGTTAAGGGCTAGGGTGGTGGTTAAGGGTTAGGGTGGTGGTTAAGGGCTAGGGTGGTGGTTAAGGGCTAGGATGGTGGTTAAGGGTTAGGGTGGTGGTTAAGGGTTAGGGTGGTAGTTAAGGGTTAGGGGTAGGGTGGTGGTTAAGGGTTAGGGTGGTGGTTAAGGGCTAGGGTGGTGGTTAAGGGCTAGGGTGGTGGTTAAGGGCTAGGGTGGTGGTTAAGGGCTAGGGTGGTGGTTAAGGGCTAGGGTGGTGGTTAAGGGTTACGGTGGTGGTTAAGGGTTAGGGTTAGGGTTGTGGTTAATGGTTAGGGTGGTGGTTAAGGGTTAGGGTGGTGGTTAAGGGTTAGGGTGGTGGTTAAGGGTTAGGGTGGTGGTTAAGGTTTAGGGTGGTGGTTAAGCGTTAGGGTTAGGGTGGTGGTTAAGGGTTAGGGTGGTGGTTAAGGGTTAGGGTTAGGGTGGTGGTTAAGGGTTAGGGTGGTGGTTAAGGGTTAGGGTTAGGGTGGTGGTTAAGGGTTAGGGTGGTGGTTAAGGGATAGGGTGGTGGTTAAGGGTTAGGGTGGTGGTTAAGTGTTATCTCCTCTACTAGACTACAACTCCTCCACTAGACTACCATCTCCTCTACTAGACTACCATCACTTCCACTAGACTACCAACTCCTCTACCTGACTACCTTCTCCTCTCCTAGACTACCATCTCCTCTACTAGACTACCATCTCCTCCACTAGACTACCGTCTCCTCCATCTCCTCCACTAGACTACCATCTCCTCCACTAGACTACCATCTCCTCCACTAGACTACCATCTCCTCCACTATACTACCATCTCCTCTACTAGACTACCATCTCCTCCACTAGACTACCATCTCCTCCACTAGACTACCGTCTCCTCCATCTCCTCCACTAGACTACCAGACTACTCTCTCCTGTACCTTACCTGCCCTAATCTCTCTCCTGTACCGTACCTGCCCTAAGCTCTCTCCTGTACCATACCTGCCCTAAGCTCTCTCCTGTACCCTACCTGCCGTAAGCTCTCTCCTGTACCCTACCTGCCCTAAGCTCTCTCCTGGCCCCTTACACTAAGTCTGAATTTGTCCTGCCAGGTGACCTAAACTGGGACATACTTAATACACCACCTGACCAAGTCCTAAAGTAATGGGACTCCCTAAATCTTTCTCAGATTATTACCAATCCCACAAGGTATGACTCCAAACACCCAGAAAAGGCTACTCTCCTTTATGTTATCCTCACAAATAATCCTGATATGTATCAGTCTGGTGTTTTCTGTAATAACCTTAGTGATCACTGTTTTACAGCCTGTGTTCGTAATGGCTGCTCGGTGAAATGACCTGTCCTTATTTGTCATAGACACTTGCTAAAAACTTTAATGAGCAAGCGTTCCTTCGTGACCTGGCCCCTGTAAATTGGTATAAAATCAGCTTGAACCAGGATGTGGACATGAAGCTAGGGTAAGGGTGGAACCAGGATGTGGTCATGAAGCTAGGGTTAGGGTTGAACCAGGATGTGGTCATGAAGCTAGGGTTAGGGTTGAACCAGGATGTGGTCATGAAGCTAGGGTTAGGGTTGAACCAGGATGTGGTCATGAAGCTAGGGTTAGGGTGGAACCAGGATGTGGTCATGAAGCTAGGGTTAGGGTTGAACCAGGATGTGGTCATGAAGCTAGGGTTAGGGTGGAACCAGGATGTGGTCATGAAGCTAGGGTTAGGGTGGAACCAGGATGTGGACATGAAGCTAGGGTTAGGGTGGAACCAGGATGTGGTCATGAAGCTAGGGCTAGGGTGGAACCAGGATGTGGACATGAAGCTAGGGTTAGGGTTGAACCAGGATGTGGTCATGAAGCTAGGGTTAGGGTGGAACCAACTAGGGTGGTGGTTAAGGGTTAGGGTGGTGGTTAAGGGCTAGGGTGGTGGTTAAGGGCTAGGGTGGTGGTTAAGGGTTAGGGTTAGGGTGGTGGTTAAGGGTTAGGGTGGTGGTTAAGGGTTAGGGTGGAACCAACTAGGGTGGTGGTTAAGGGTTAGGGTGGTGGTTAAGGGGTAGGGTGGAACCAACTAGGGTGGGGGTTAAGGGCTAGGGTGGTGGTTAAGGGCTAGGGTGGTGGTTAAGGGTTAGGGTGGTGGTTAAGGGTTAGGGTGGTGGTTAAGGGTTAGGGTGGTGGTTAAGGGTTAGGGTTAGGGTGGTGGTTAAGGGTTAGGGTGGTGGTTAAGGTTTAGGGTTAGGGTGGTGGTTAAGGGCTAGGGTGGTGGTTAAGGGCTAGGGTGGTGGTTAAGGGTTAGGGTTAGGGTGGTGGTTAAGGGTTAGGGTGGTGGTTAAGGGTTAGGGTGGTGGTTAAGGGTTAGGGTGGTGGTTAAGGGCTTGGGTGGTGGTTAAGGGTTAGGGTGGTGGTTAAGGGTTAGGGTGGTGGTTAAGGGTTAGGGTGGTGGTTAAGGGTTAGGGTTAGGGTGGTGGTTAAGGGCTAGGGTGATGGTTAAGGGTTAGTGTGGTGGTTAAGGGTTAGGGTTAGGGTGGTGGTTAAGGGTTAGGGTTAGGGTGGTGGTTAAGGGCTAGGGTTAGGGTGGTGGTTAAGGGTTAGGGTTAGGGTGGTGATTAAGGGCTAGGGTGATGGTTAAGGGTTAGGGTGGTGGTTAAGGGTTAGGGTGGTGGTTAAGGGTTAGGGTGGTGGTTAAGGGTTAGGGTGATGGTTAAGGGTTAGGGTGGTGGTTAAGGGCTAGGGTGGTGGTTAAGGGTTAGGGTGGTGGTTAAGGGTTAGGGTGGTGGTTAAGGGTTAGGGTGGAACCAACTAGGGTGGTGGTTAAGGGCTAGGGTGGTGGTTAAGGGTTAGGGTTAGGGTGGTGGTTAAGGGTTAGGGTGGTGGTTAAGGGTTAGGGTGGTGGTTAAGGGTTAGGGTGGTGGTTAAGGGCTAGGGTGGTGGTTAAGGGTTAGGGTGGTAGTTAAGGGTTAGGGTGGTGGTTAAGGGTTAGGGTTAGGGTGGTGGTTAAGGGTTAGGGTGGTGGTTAAGGGTTAGGGTGGTGGTTAAGGGTTAGGGTTAGGGTGGTGGTTAAGGGTTAGGGTGGTGGTTAAGGGTTAGGGTGGTGGTTAAGGGTTAGGGTGGTGGTTAAGGGTTAGGGTTAGGGTGGTGGTTAAGGGTTAGGGTGGTGGTTAAGGGTTAGGGTGGTGGTTAAGGGTTAGGGTGGTGGTTAAGGGCTAGGGTGGTGGTTAAGGGTTAGGGTGGTAGTTAAGGGTTAGGGTGGTGGTTAAGGGTTAGGGTTAGGGTGGTGGTTAAGGGTTAGGGTGGTGGTTAAGGGTTAGGGTGGTGGTTAAGGGTTAGGGTGGTGGTTAAGGGTTAGGGTTAGGGTGGTGGTTAAGGGTTAGGGTGGTGGTTAAGGGTTAGGGTGGTGGTTAAGGGTTAGGGTGGTGGTTAAGGGTTAGGGTTAGGGTGGTGGTTAAGGGTTAGGGTTAGGGTGGTGGTTAAGGGTTAGGGTGGTGGTTAAGGGATAGGGTGGTGGTTAAGGGTTAGGGTGGTGGTTAAGGGTCAGGGTGGTGGTTAAGGGTTAGGGTGGTGGTTAAGGGTTAGGGTGGTGGTTAGGGTTAGGGTGGTAGTTAAGGGTTAGGGTGGTGGTTAAGGGTTAGGGTGGTGGTTAAGGTTTAGGGTGGTGGTTAAGGGTTAGGGTGGTGGTTAAGGGTTAGGGTGGTGGTTAAGGGTTAGGGTTAGGGTGGTGGTTAAGGGCTAGGGAGGTGGTTAAGGGTTAGGTTTAGAGTGGTGGTTAAGGGTTAGGGTGGTGGTTAAGGGTTAGGGTTAGGGTGGTGGTTAAGGGTTAGGGTGGTGGTTAAGGGCTAGGGTGGTGGTTAAGGGTTAGGGTGGTGGTTAAGGGTTAGGGTGGTGGTTAAGGGTTAGGGTGGTGGTTAAGGGTTAGGGTTAGGGTGGTGGTTAAGGGTTAGGGTGGTGGTTAAGGGTTAGGGTGGTGGTTAAGGGTTAGGGTTAGGGTGGTGGTTAAGGGTTAGGATGGTGGTTAAGTGTTAGGGTGGTGGTTAAGGGTTAGGGTGGTGGTTAAGTGTTAGGGTGGTGGTTAAGGGTTAGGATGGTGGTTAAGGGTTAGGGTGGTGGTTAAGTGTTAGGGTGGTGGTTAAGGGTTAGGGTGGTGGTTAAGCGTTAGGGTGGTGGTTAATGGTTAGGGTGGTGGTTAAGGGTTAGGGTGGTGGTTAAGGGTTAGGGTGGTGGTTAAGGGTTAGGGTGGTGGTTAAGGGTTAGGGTGGTGGTTAAGGGTTAGGGTGGTGGTTAAGGTTTAGGGTGGTGGTTAAGGGTTAAGGTGGTGGTTAAGGTTTAGGGTGGTGGTTAAGGGTTAGGGTTAGGGTGGTGGTTAAGGGTTAGGGTGGTGGTTAAGGGCTAGGGTGGTGGTTAAGGGTTAGGGTTAGGGTGGTGGTTAAGGTTTAGGGTGGTGGTTAAGGGTTAGGGTTAGGGTGGTGGTTAAGGGTGTGGGTGGTGGTTAAGGGTTAGGGTGGAGGTTAAGGGTTAGGGTGGTGGTTAAGGGTTAGGGTGGTGGTTAAGGGTTAGGGTGGTGGTTAAGGGTTAGGGTGGTGGTTAAGGGTTAGGGTGGTGGTTAAGGGTTAGGGTGGTGGTTAAGGGTTAGGGTTAGGGTGGTGGTTAAGGGTTAGGGTGGTGGTTAAGGGTTAGGGTTAGGGTGGTGGTTAAGGGTTAGGGTGGTGGTTAAGGGCTAGGGTGGTGGTTAAGGGTTAGGGTGGTGGTTAAGGGTTAGGGTTAGGGTGGTGGTTAAGGGTTAGGGTGGTGGTTAAGGGTTAGGGTGGTGGTTAAGGGTTAGGGTTAGGGTGGTGGTTAAGGGTTAGGATGGTGGTTAAGTGTTAGGGTGGTGGTTAAGGGTTAGGGTGGTGGTTAAGTGTTAGGGTGGTGGTTAAGGGTTAGGATGGTGGTTAAGGGTTAGGGTGGTGGTTAAGTGTTAGGGTGGTGGTTAAGGGTTAGGGTGGTGGTTAAGCGTTAGGGTGGTGGTTAATGGTTAGGGTGGTGGTTAAGGGTTAGGGTGGTGGTTAAGGGTTAGGGTGGTGGTTAAGGGTTAGGGTGGTGGTTAAGGGTTAGGGTGGTGGTTAAGGGTTAGGGTGGTGGTTAAGGGTTAGGGTTAGGGTGGTGGTTAAGGGTTAGGGTGGTGGTTAAGGTTTAGGGTGGTGGTTAAGGGTTAAGGTGGTGGTTAAGGTTTAGGGTGGTGGTTAAGGGTTAGAGTTAGGGTGGTGGTTAAGGGTTAGGGTGGTGGTTAAGGGTTAGGGTTAGGGTGGTGGTTAAGGGCTAGGGTGATGGTTAAGGGTTAGTGTGGTGGTTAAGGGTTAGGGTTAGGGTGGTGGTTAAGGGTTAGGGTGGTGGTTAAGGGTTAGGGTGGTGGTTAAGGGTTAGGGTGGTGGTTAAGGGTTAGGGTGGTGGTTAAGGGTTAGGGTTAGGGTGGTGGTTAAGGGTTAGGGTGGTGGTTAAGGGTTAGGGTGGTGGTTAAGGGTTAGGGTTAGGGTGGTGGTTAAGGGTTAGGGTGGTAGTTAAGGGTTAGGGTGGTGGTTAAGGGTTAGGGTTAGGGTGGTGGTTAAGGGTTAGGGTGGTGGTTAAGGGTTAGGGTGGTGGTTAAGGGTTAGGGTGGTGGTTAAGGGTTAGGGTGGTGGTTAAGGGTTAGGGTGGTGGTTAAGGGTTAGGATGGTGGTTAAGTGTTAGGGTGGTGGTTAAGGGTTAGGGTGGTGGTTAAGGGTTAGGGTGGTGGTTAAGGGTTAGGGTGGTGGTTAAGGGTTAGGGTGGTGGTTAAGGGTTAGGGTGGTAGTTAAGGGTTAGGGTGGTGGTTAAGGGTTAGGGTGGTGGTTAAGGGTTAGGGTGGTGGTTAAGGGTTAGGGTGGTGGTTAAGGGTTAGGGTTAGGGTGGTGGTTAAGGGTTAGGGTGGTGGTTAAGGGCTAGGGTGGTGGTTAAGGGCTAGGATGGTGGTTAAGGGTTAGGGTGGTGGTTAAGGGTTAGGGTGGTGGTTAAGGGTTAGGGTGGTGGTTAAGGGCTAGGGTGGTGGTTAAGGGTTAGGGTGGTGGTTAAGGGCTAGGGTGGTGGTTAAGGGCTAGGATGGTGGTTAAGGGTTAGGGTGGTGGTTAAGGGTTAGGGTGGTAGTTAAGGGTTAGGGGTAGGGTGGTGGTTAAGGGTTAGGGTGGTGGTTAAGGGCTAGGGTGGTGGTTAAGGGCTAGGGTGGTGGTTAAGGGCTAGGGTGGTGGTTAAGGGCTAGGGTGGTGGTTAAGGGCTAGGGTGGTGGTTAAGGGTTACGGTGGTGGTTAAGGGTTAGGGTTAGGGTTGTGGTTAATGGTTAGGGTGGTGGTTAAGGGTTAGGGTGGTGGTTAAGGGTTAGGGTGGTGGTTAAGGGTTAGGGTGGTGGTTAAGGTTTAGGGTGGTGGTTAAGGGTTAGGGTTAGGGTGGTGGTTAAGGGTTAGGGTGGTGGTTAAGGGTTAGGGTTAGGGTGGTGGTTAAGGGTTAGGGTGGTGGTTAAGGGTTAGGGTTAGGGTGGTGGTTAAGGGTTAGGGTGGTGGTTAAGGGATAGGGTGGTGGTTAAGGGTTAGGGTGGTGGTTAAGTGTTATCTCCTCTACTAGACTACAACTCCTCCACTAGACTACCATCTCCTCTACTAGACTACCATCACTTCCACTAGACTACCAACTCCTCTAGCTGACTACCTTCTCCTCTCCTAGACTACCATCTCCTCTACTAGACTACCATCTCCTCCACTAGACTACCGTCTCCTCCATCTCCTCCACTAGACTACCATCTCCTCCACTAGACTACCATCTCCTCCACTAGACTACCATCTCCTCCACTATCCTACCATCTCCTCTACTAGACTACCATCTCCTCCACTAGACTACCATCTCCTCCACTAGACTACCGTCTCTTCCATCTCCTCCACTAGACTACCAGACTACTCTCTCCTGTACCTTACCTGCCCTAAGCTCTCTCCTGTACCATACCTGCCCTAAGCTCTCTCCTGTACCCTACCTGCCGTAAGCTCTCTCCTGTACCCTACCTGCCCTAAGCTCTCTCCTGGCCCCTTACACTAAGTCTGAATTTGTCCTGCCAGGTGACCTAAACTGGGACATACTTAATACACCACCTGACCAAGTCCTAAAGTAATGGGACTCCCTAAATCTTTCTCAGATTATTACCAATCCCACAAGGTATGACTCCAAACACCCAGAAAAGGCTACTCTCCTTTATGTTATCCTCCCAAATAATCCTGATATGTATCAGTCTGGTGTTTTCTGTAATAACCTTAGTGATCACTGTTTTACAGCCTGTGTTCGTAATGGCTGCTCGGTGAAATGACCTGTCCTTATTTGTCATAGACGCTTGCTAAAAACTTTAATGAGCAAGCGTTCCTTCGTGACCTGGCCCCTGTAAATTGGTATAAAATCAGCTTGAACCAGGATGTGGACATGAAGCTAGGGTAAGGGTGGAACCAGGATGTGGTCATGAAGCTAGGGTTAGGGTTGAACCAGGATGTGGTCATGAAGCTAGGGTTAGGGTTGAACCAGGATGTGGTCATGAAGCTAGGGTTAGGGTTGAACCAGGATGTGGTCATGAAGCTAGGGTTAGGGTGGAACCAGGATGTGGTCATGAAGCTAGGGTTAGGGTTGAACCAGGATGTGGTCATGAAGCTAGGGTTAGGGTGGAACCAGGATGTGGTCATGAAGCTAGGGTTAGGGTGGAACCAGGATGTGGACATGAAGCTAGGGTTAGGGTGGAACCAGGATGTGGTCATGAAGCTAGGGTTAGGGTGGAACCAGGATGTGGACATGAAGCTAGGGTTAGGGTTGAACCAGGATGTGGTCATGAAGCTAGGGTTAGGGTGGAACCAACTAGGGTGGTGGTTAAGGGTTAGGGTGGTGGTTAAGGGCTAGGGTGGTGGTTAAGGGCTAGGGTGGTGGTTAAGGGTTAGGGTTAGGGTGGTGGTTAAGGGTTAGGGTGGTGGTTAAGGGTTAGGGTGGAACCAACTAGGGTGGTGGTTAAGGGTTAGGGTGGTGGTTAAGGGGTAGGGTGGAACCAACTAGGGTGGTGGTTAAGGGCTAGGGTGGTGGTTAAGGGCTAGGGTGGTGGTTAAGGGTTAGGGTGGTGGTTAAGGGTTAGGGTGGTGGTTAAGGGTTAGGGTGGTGGTTAAGGGTTAGGGTTAGGGTGGTGGTTAAGGGTTAGGGTGGTGGTTAAGGTTTAGGGTTAGGGTGGTGGTTAAGGGCTAGGGTGGTGGTTAAGGGCTAGGGTGGTGGTTAAGGGTTAGGGTTAGGGTGGTGGTTAAGGGTTAGGGTGGTGGTTAAGGGTTAGGGTGGTGGTTAAGGGTTAGGGTGGTGGTTAAGGGCTAGGGTGGTGGTTAAGGGTTAGGGTGGTGGTTAAGGGTTAGGGTGGTGGTTAAGGGTTAGGGTGGTGGTTAAGGGTTAGGGTTAGGGTGGTGGTTAAGGGCTAGGGTGATGGTTAAGGGTTAGTGTGGTGGTTAAGGGTTAGGGTTAGGGTGGTGGTTAAGGGTTAGGGTTAGGGTGGTGGTTAAGGGCTAGGGTTAGGGTGGTGGTTAAGGGTTAGGGTTAGGGTGGTGGTTAAGGGCTAGGGTGATGGTTAAGGGTTAGGGTGGTGGTTAAGGGTTAGGGTGGTGGTTAAGGGTTAGGGTGGTGGTTAAGGGTTAGGGTGATGGTTAAGGGTTAGGGTGGTGGTTAAGGGCTAGGGTGGTGGTTAAGGGTTAGGGTGGTGGTTAAGGGTTAGGGTGGTGGTTAAGGGTTAGGGTGGAACCAACTAGGGTGGTGGTTAAGGGCTAGGGTGGTGGTTAAGGGTTAGGGTTAGGGTGGTGGTTAAGGGTTAGGGTGGTGGTTAAGGGTTAGGGTGGTGGTTAAGGGTTAGGGTGGTGGTTAAGGGCTAGGGTGGTGGTTAAGGGTTAGGGTGGTAGTTAAGGGTTAGGGTGGTGGTTAAGGGTTAGGGTTAGGGTGGTGGTTAAGGGTTAGGGTGGTGGTTAAGGGTTAGGGTGGTGGTTAAGGGTTAGGGTTAGGGTGGTGGTTAAGGGTTAGGGTGGTGGTTAAGGGTTAGGGTGGTGGTTAAGGGTTAGGGTGGTGGTTAAGGGTTAGGGTTAGGGTGGTGGTTAAGGGTTAGGGTGGTGGTTAAGGGTTAGGGTGGTGGTTAAGGGTTAGGGTGGTGGTTAAGGGCTAGGGTGGTGGTTAAGGGTTAGGGTGGTAGTTAAGGGTTAGGGTGGTGGTTAAGGGTTAGGGTTAGGGTGGTGGTTAAGGGTTAGGGTGGTGGTTAAGGGTTAGGGTGGTGGTTAAGGGTTAGGGTGGTGGTTAAGGGTTAGGGTTAGGGTGGTGGTTAAGGGTTAGGGTGGTGGTTAAGGGTTAGGGTGGTGGTTAAGGGTTAGGGTGGTGGTTAAGGGTTAGGGTTAGGGTGGTGGTTAAGGGTTAGGGTTAGGGTGGTGGTTAAGGGTTAGGGTGGTGGTTAAGGGATAGGGTGGTGGTTAAGGGTTAGGGTGGTGGTTAAGGGTCAGGGTGGTGGTTAAGGGTTAGGGTGGTGGTTAAGGGTTAGGGTGGTGGTTAGGGTTAGGGTGGTAGTTAAGGGTTAGGGTGGTGGTTAAGGGTTAGGGTGGTGGTTAAGGTTTAGGGTGGTGGTTAAGGGTTAGGGTGGTGGTTAAGGGTTAGGGTGGTGGTTAAGGGTTAGGGTTAGGGTGGTGGTTAAGGGCTAGGGTGGTGGTTAAGGGTTAGGTTTAGAGTGGTGGTTAAGGGTTAGGGTGGTGGTTAAGGGTTAGGGTTAGGGTGGTGGTTAAGGGTTAGGGTGGTGGTTAAGGGCTAGGGTGGTGGTTAAGGGTTAGGGTGGTGGTTAAGGGTTAGGGTGGTGGTTAAGGGTTAGGGTGGTGGTTAAGGGTTAGGGTTAGGGTGGTGGTTAAGGGTTAGGGTGGTGGTTAAGGGTTAGGGTTAGGGTGGTGGTTAAGGGTTAGGATGGTGGTTAAGTGTTAGGGTGGTGGTTAAGGGTTAGGGTGGTGGTTAAGTGTTAGGGTGGTGGTTAAGGGTTAGGATGGTGGTTAAGGGTTAGGGTGGTGGTTAAGTGTTAGGGTGGTGGTTAAGGGTTAGGGTGGTGGTTAAGCGTTAGGGTGGTGGTTAATGGTTAGGGTGGTGGTTAAGGGTTAGGGTGGTGGTTAAGGGTTAGGGTGGTGGTTAAGGGTTAGGGTGGTGGTTAAGGGTTAGGGTGGTGGTTAAGGGTTAGGGTGGTGGTTAAGGGTTAGGGTGGTGGTTAAGGGTTAGGGTTAGGGTGGTGGTTAAGGGTTAGGGTGGTGGTTAAGGGTTAGGGTGGTGGTTAAGGGTTAAGGTGGTGGTTAAGGTTTAGGGTGGTGGTTAAGGGTTAGGGTTAGGGTGGTGGTTAAGGGTTAGGGTGGTGGTTAAGGGCTAGGGTGGTGGTTAAGGGTTAGGGTTAGGGTGGTGGTTAAGGTTTAGGGTGGTGGTTAAGGGTTAGGGTTAGGGTGGTGGTTAAGGGTGTGGGTGGTGGTTAAGGGTTAGGGTGGAGGTTAAGGGTTAGGGTGGTGGTTAAGGGTTAGGGTGGTCGTTAAGGGTTAGGGTGGTGGTTAAGGGTTAGGGTGGTGGTTAAGGGTTAGGGTGGTGGTTAAGGGTTAGGGTGGTGGTTAAGGGTTAGGGTTAGGGTGGTGGTTAAGGGTTAGGGTGGTGGTTAAGGGTTAGGGTTAGGGTGGTGGTTAAGGGTTAGGGTGGTGGTTAAGGGCTAGGGTGGTGGTTAAGGGTTAGGGTGGTGGTTAAGGGTTAGGGTTAGGGTGGTGGTTAAGGGTTAGGGTGGTGGTTAAGGGTTAGGGTGGTGGTTAAGGGTTAGGGTTAGGGTGGTGGTTAAGGGTTAGGATGGTGGTTAAGTGTTAGGGTGGTGGTTAAGGGTTAGGGTGGTGGTTAAGTGTTAGGGTGGTGGTTAAGGGTTAGGATGGTGGTTAAGGGTTAGGGTGGTGGTTAAGTGTTAGGGTGGTGGTTAAGGGTTAGGGTGGTGGTTAAGCGTTAGGGTGGTGGTTAATGGTTAGGGTGGTGGTTAAGGGTTAGGGTGGTGGTTAAGGGTTAGGGTGGTGGTTAAGGGTTAGGGTGGTGGTTAAGGGTTAGGGTGGTGGTTAAGGGTTAGGGTGGTGGTTAAGGGTTAGGGTTAGGGTGGTGGTTAAGGGTTAGGGTGGTGGTTAAGGTTTAGGGTGGTGGTTAAGGGTTAAGGTGGTGGTTAAGGTTTAGGGTGGTGGTTAAGGGTTAGAGTTAGGGTGGTGGTTAAGGGTTAGGGTGGTGGTTAAGGGTTAGGGTTAGGGTGGTGGTTAAGGGCTAGGGTGATGGTTAAGGGTTAGTGTGGTGGTTAAGGGTTAGGGTTAGGGTGGTGGTTAAGGGTTAGGGTGGTGGTTAAGGGTTAGGGTGGTGGTTAAGGGTTAGGGTGGTGGTTAAGGGTTAGGGTGGTGGTTAAGGGTTAGGGTGGTGGTTAAGGGTTAGGGTGGTGGTTAAGGGTTAGGGTTAGGGTGGTGGTTAAGGGTTAGGGTGGTGGTTAAGGGTTAGGGTGGTGGTTAAGGGTTAGGGTTAGGGTGGTGGTTAAGGGTTAGGGTGGTGGTTAAGGGTTAGGGTGGTGGTTAAGGGTTAGGGTGGTGGTTAAGGGTTAGGGTGGTGGTTAAGGGTTAGGGTGGTGGTTAAGGGTTAGGGTGGTGGTTAAGGGTTAGGGTGGTGGTTAAGGGTTAGGGTTAGGGTGGTGGTTAAGGGTTAAGGTGGTGGTTAAGGTTTAGGGTGGTGGTTAAGGGTTAAGGTGGTGGTTAAGGTTTAGGGTGGTGGTTAAGGTTAGAGTTAGGGTGGTGGTTAAGGGTTAGGGTGGTGGTTAAGGGTTAGGGTTAGGGTGGTGGTTAAGGGCTAGGGTGATGGTTAAGGGTTAGTGTGGTGGTTAAGGGTTAGGGTTAGGGTGGTGGTTAAGGGTTAGGGTGGTGGTTAAGGGTTAGGGTGGTGGTTAAGGGTTAGGGTGGTGGTTAAGGGTTAGGGTGATGGTTAAGGGTTAGGGTGGTGGTTAAGGGCTAGGGTGGTGGTTAAGGGTTCGGGTGGTGGTTAAGGGTTAGGGTGGTGGTTAAGGGTTAGGGTGGAACCAACTAGGGTGGTGGTTAAGGGCTAGGGTGGTGGTTAAGGGTTAGGGTTAGGGTGGTGGTTAAGGGTTAGGGTGGTGGTTAAGGGTTAGGGTGGTGGTTAAGGGTTAGGGTGGTGGTTAAGGGCTAGGGTGGTGGTTAAGGGTTAGGGTGGTAGTTAAGGGTTAGGGTGGTGGTTAAGGGTTAGGGTTAGGGTGGTGGTTAAGGGTTAGGGTGGTGGTTAAGGGTTAGGGTGGTGGTTAAGGGTTAGGGTTAGGGTGGTGGTTAAGGGTTAGGGTGGTGGTTAAGGGTTAGGGTGGTGGTTAAGGGTTAGGGTTAGGGTGGTGGTTAAGGGTTAGGGTGGTGGTTAAGGGTTAGGGTGGTGGTTAAGGGTTAGGGTGGTGGTTAAGGGCTAGGGTGGTGGTTAAGGGTTAGGGTGGTAGTTAAGGGTTAGGGTGGTGGTTAAGGGTTAGGGTTAGGGTGGTGGTTAAGGGTTAGGGTGGTGGTTAAGGGTTAGGGTGGTGGTTAAGGGTTAGGGTGGTGGTTAAGGGTTAGGGTTAGGGTGGCGGTTAAGGGTTAGGGTGGTGGTTAAGGGTTAGGGTTAGGGTGTGTGGTTAAGGGTTAGGGTGGTGGTTAAGGGTTAGGGTTAGGGTGGTGGTTAAGGGTTAGGGTGGTGGTTAAGGGATAGGGTGGTGGTTAAGGGTTAGGGTGGTGGTTAAGGGTCAGGGTGGTGGTTAAGGGTTAGGGTGGTGGTTAAGGGTTAGGGTGGTGGTTAGGGTTAGGGTGGTAGTTAAGGGTTAGGGTGGTGGTTAAGGGTTAGGGTGGTGGTTAAGGTTTAGGGTGGTGGTTAAGGGTTAGGGTGGTGGTTAAGGGTTAGGGTGGTGTTTAAGGGTTAGGGTTAGGGTGGTGGTTAAGGGCTAGGGTGGTGGTTAAGGGTTAGGTTTAGAGTGGTGGTTAAGGGTTAGGGTGGTGGTTAAGGGTTAGGATTAGGGTGGTGGTTAAGGGTTAGGGTGGTGGTTAAGGGCTAGGTGGTGGTTAAGGTTTAGGGTGGTGGTTAAGGGTTAGGGTGGTGGTTAAGGGTTAGGGTGGTGGTTAAGGGTTAGGGTTAGGGTGGTGGTTAAGGGTTAGGGTTAGGGTGGTGGTTAAGGGTTAGGGTGGTGGTTAAGGGTTAGGGTGGTGGTTAAGGGTTAGGGTTAGGGTGGTGGTAAGGGTTAGGGTGGTGGTTAAGGGTTAGGGTGGTGGTTAAGGGTTAGGGTGGTGGTTAAGGGTTAGGGTTAGGGTGGTGGTTAAGGGTTAGGGTGGTGGTTAAGGGTTAGGGTGGTGGTTAAGGGTTAGGGTGGTGGTTAAGGGCTAGGGTGGTGTTAAGGGTTAGGGTGGTAGTTAAGGGTTAGGGTGGTGGTTAAGGGTTAGGGTTAGGGTGGTGGTTAAGGGTTAGGGTGGTGGTTAAGGGTTAGGGTGGTGGTTAAGGGTTAGGGTGGTGGTTAAGGGTTAGGGTTAGGGTGGTGGTTAAGGGTTAGGGTGGTGGTTAAGGGTTAGGGTGGTGGTTAAGGGTTAGGGTGGTGGTTAAGGGTTAGGTTAGGGTGGTGGTTAAGGGTTAGGGTGGTGGTTAAGGGATAGGGTGGTGGTTAAGGGTTAGGGTGGTGGTTAAGGGTCAGGGTGGTGGTTAAGGGTTAGGGTGGTGGTTAAGGGTTAGGGTGGTGGTTAGGGTTAGGGTGGTAGTTAAGGGTTAGGGTGGTGTTAAGGTTAGGTGTGGTTAAGGTTTAGGGTGGTGGTTAAGGGTTAGGGTGGTGGTTAAGGGTTAGGGTGGTGGTTAAGGGTTAGGTTAGGGTGGTGGTTAAGGGCTAGGGTGGTGGTTAAGGGTTAGGTTTAGAGTGGTGGTTAAGGGTTAGGGTGGTGGTTAAGGGTTAGGGTTAGGGTGGTGGTTAAGGGGTTAGGGTGGTGGTTAAGGGCTAGGGTGGTGGTTAAGGGTTAGGGTGGTGGTTAAGGGTTAGGGGTGGTGGTTAAGGGTTAGGGTGGTGGTTAAGGGTTAGGGTGGTGGTTAAGGGTTAGGGTTAGGGTGGTGGTTAAGGGTTAGGATGGTGGTTAAGTGTTAGGGTGGTGGTTAAGGGTTAGGGTGGTGGTTAAGTGTTAGGGTGGTGGTTAAGGGTTAGGATGGTGGTTAAGGTTAGGGTGGTGGTTAAGTGTTAGGGTGGTGGTTAAGGGTTAGGGTGGTGGTTAAGCGTTAGGGTGGTGGTTAATGGTTAGGGTGGTGGTTAAGGGTTAGGGTGGTGGTTAAGGGTTAAGGGTTGGTGGTTAAGGGTTAGGGTGGTGGTTAAGGGTTAGGGCGGTGGTTAAGGGTTAGGGTGGTGGTTAAGGGTTAGGGTGGTGGTAAGGTTAGGGTTAGGGTGGTGGTACTGGTTAGGTGTTAAGGAATATTTTAAGTTTAGGGTGGTTAATTTTACGTGTGTTAAGTTGAGCTTGGTTAAGGGTTAGGGTGGAGGTTAAGGGTTAGGGTGGTGGTTAAGGTTAGGGTGGTGGTAAGGGTTAGGGTGGTGTTAAGGGTTAGGTTGGTGGTTAAGGGTTAGGGTGGTGGTTATTTTTAATGGTTAAGGGTTAGGTTAGGGTGGTTAAGGGTTAGGGTGGTGGTTAAGGGTTAGGTTAGGGTGGTTAGTTAAGTTGGTGGTTAAGGGCTAGGGTGGTGGTTAAGGGCTAGGGTGGTGGTTAAGGGTTAGGGTGGTGGTTAAGGGTTAGGGTGGTGGTTAAGGGTTAGGGTTAGGTGGTGGTTAAGGGTTAGGGTGGTGGTTAAGGGTTAGGGTGGTGGTTAAGGGTTAGGGTTAGGGTGGTGGTTAAGGGTTAGGATGGTGGTTAAGTGTTAGGGTGGTGGTTAAGGGTTAGGGTGGTGGTTAAGTGTTAGGGTGGTGGTTAAGGGTTAGGATGGTGGTTAGGGATTTAAGTGTTTAACTGTTTAGTTAAGGGTTAGGGTGGTGGTTAAGCGTTAGGGTGGTGGTTAATGGTTAGGGTGGTGGTTAAGGGTTAGGGTGGTGGTTAAGGGTTAGGGTGGTGGTTAAGGGTTAGGGTGGTGGTTAAGGGTTAGGGTGGTGGTTAAGGGTTAGGGTGGTGGTTAAGGGTTAGGGTGGTGGTTAAGGGTTAGGGTTAGGGTGGTGGTTAAGGGTTAGGGTGGTGGTTAAGGTTTAGGGTGGTGGTTAAGGGTTAAGGTGGTGGTTAAGGTTTAGGGTGGTGGTTAAGGGTTAGGGTTAGGGTGGTGGTTAAGGGTTAGGGTGGTGGTTAAGGGCTAGGGTGGTGGTTAAGGGTTAGGGTTAGGGTGGTGGTTAAGGTTTAGGGTGGTGGTTAAGGGTTAGGGTTAGGGTGGTGGTTAAGGGTGTGGGTGGTGGTTAAGGGTTAGGGTGGAGGTTAAGGGTTAGGGTGGTGGTTAAGGGTTAGGGTGGTGGTTAGGGTTAGGGTGGTGGTTAAGGGTTAGGGTGGTGGTTAAGGGTTAGGGTGGTGGTTAAGGGTTAGGGTGGTGGTTAAGGGTTAGGGTGGTGGTTAAGGGTTAGGGTTAGGGTGGTGTTAAGGGTTAGGGTGGTGGTTAAGGGTTAGGGTGATGGTAAGGGTTAGGGTGGTGGTTAAGGGTTAGGGTTAGGGTGGTGGTTAAGGGTTAGGGTGGTGGTTAAGGGTTAGGGTGGTGGTTAAGGGTTAGGTGGTGGTTAAGGGTTAGGGTCGTGGTTAAGGGTTAGGGTGGTGGTTAAGGGTTAGGGTGGTGGTTAAGGGTTAGGGTGGTGGTTAAGGGTTAGGGTGGTGGTTAAGGTTTTAGGGTGGTGGTTAAGGGTTAGGGTGGTGGTTAATGGTTAGGGTGGTGGTTAAGGGTTAGGGTGGTGGTTAAGGGTTAGGGTGGTGGTTAAGGGTTAGGGTTAGGGTGGTGGTTAAGGGTTAGGGTGGTGGTTAAGGTTTAGGGTTAGGGTGGTGGTTAAGGGTTAGGGTGGTGGTTAAGGGCTAGGGTGGTGGTTAGGGTTAGGGTGGTAGTTAAGGGTCAGGGTGGTGGTTAAGGGTTAGGGTGGTGGTTAAGCGTTAGGGTGGTGGTTAAGGGCTAGGGTGGTGGTTAAGGGTTAGGGTGGTAGTTAAGGGTCAGGGTGGTGGTTAAGGGTTAGGGTGGTGGTTAAGCGTTAGGGTGGTGGTTAAGGGTTAGGGTGGTGGTTAAGGGCTAGGGTGGTGGTTAAGGGTTAGGGTGGTGGTTAAGGGTTAGGGTGGTGGTTAAGGTTTAGGGTAGGGTGGTGGTTAAGGGTTAGGGTGGTGGTTAAGGGTTAGGGTGGTGGTTAAGGGTTAGGGTGGTGGTTAAGGGTTAGGGTGGTGGTTAAGGGTTAGGTTAGGGTGGTGGTTAAGGTTTAGGGTGGTGGTTAAGGGTTAGGGTGGTGGTTAAGGGTTAGGTTAGGGTGGTGGTTAAGGGTTAGGGTGGTGGTTAAGGGCTAGGGTGGTGGTTAAGGGTTAGGGTGGTGGTTAAGGGCTAGGGTGGTGGTTAAGGGTTAGGGTGGTGGTTAAGGGTTAGGGTGGTGGTTAAGGGTTAGGGTTAGGGTGGTGGTTAAGGTTTAGGGTGGTGGTTAAGGGCTAGGGTGGTGGTTAAGGGTTAGGGTGGTGGTTAAGGGCTAGGGTGGTGGTTAAGGGTTAGGGTGGTGGTTAAGGGTTAGGGTGGTGGTTAAGGGTTAGGGTGGTGGTTAAGGGCTAGGGTGGTGGTTAAGGGTTAGGGTGGTGGTTAAGGGTTAGGGTGGTGGTTAAGGGTTAGGGCTAGGGTGGTGGTTAAGGGGCTAGGGTGGTGGTTAAGGGCTAGGGTGGTAGTTAAGGGTTAGGGTGGTGGTTAAGGGCTAGGGTGGTGGTTAAGGGTTAGGGTGGTGGTTAAGGGTTAGGGTGGTGGTTAAGGTTAGGGTAGGTTGGTTGGTTAAGGTTTAGGGTGGTGGTTAAGTGTTAGGGTGGTGGTTAAGGTTTAGGGTTAGGGTGGTGGTTAAGGGTTAGGGTGGTGGTTAAGGGTTAGGGTGGTGGTTAGGGTTAGGGTGGTAGTTAAGGGTCAGGGTGGTGGTTAAGGTTTAGGGTTAGGGTGGTGGTTAAGGGCTAGGGTGGTGGTTAAGGGTTAGGGTGGTGGTTAAGGGTTAGGGTGGTGGTTAAGGGTTAGGGTGGTGGTTAAGGGTTAGGGTGGTGGTTAAGGGCTAGGGTTAGGGTTAGGGTGGTGGTTAAGGGCTAGGGTGGTGGTTAGGGTTAGGGTGGTGGTTAAGGGTTAGGGTGGTGGTTAAGGGTTAGGGTGGTGGTTAAAGGCTAGGGTGGTGGTTAAGGGCTAGGATAGTGGTTAAGGTTTAGGGTTAGGGTGGTGGTTAAGGGTTAGGGTGGTGGTTAAGGGCTAGGGTGGTGGTTAGGGTTAGGGTGGTAGTTAAGGGTCAGGGTGGTGGTTAAGGGTTAGGGTGGTGGTTAAGCGTTAGGGTGGTAGTTAAGGGTTATGGTGGTGGTTAAGCGTTAGGGTGGTGGTTAAGGGCTAGGATAGTGGTTAAGGTTTAGGGTTAGGGTGGTGGTTAAGGGTTAGGGTGGTGGTTAAGGGCTAGTGTGGTGTTAGGGTTAGGGTGGTAGTTAAGGGTCAGGGTGGTGGTTAAGGGTTAGGGTGGTGGTTAAGCGTTAGGGTGGTAGTTAAGGGTTATGGTGGTGGTTAAGCGTTAGGGTGGTGGTTAAGGGTTAGGGTGGTGGTTAAGCGTTAGGGTGGTGGTTAAGGGTTATGGTGGTGGTTAAGCGTTAGGGTGGTGGTTAAGGGTGTGGGTGGTGGTTAAGGGTTAGGGTGGTGGTTAAGTGTTAGGGTGGAGGTTAAGGGTGTGGGTGGTGGTTAAGGGTTAGGGTGGTGGTTAAGGTTTAGGGTGGTGGTTAAGGGTTAGGGTGGTGGTTAAGGGTTAGGGTGGTGGTTAAGGGTGTGGGTGGTGGTTAAGGGTTAGGGTGGTGGTTAAGGGTTAGGGTGGTGGTTAAGGGTTAGGGTTAGGGTGGTGGTTAAGGGTTAGGGTGGTGGTTAAGGGTTATGGTGGTGGTTAAGCGTTAGGGTGGTGGTTAAGGGTGTGGGTGGTGGTAAGGGTTAGGGTGGTGGTTAAGGGTTAGGGTGGTGGTTAAGGGTTAGGGTTAGGGTGGTGGTTAAGGGTTAGGGTGGTGGTTAAGGGTTAGGGTGGTGGTTAAGGTTTAGGGTGGTGGTTAAGGGTTAGGGTGGTGGTTAAGGGTTAGGGTGGTGGTTAAGGGTTAGGGTTAGGGTGGTGGTTAAGGGTTAGGGTGGTGGTTAAGGGTTAGGGTGTGGTTAAGGTTTAGGGTGGTGGTTAAGGGTTAGGGTGGTGGTTAAGGGTTAGGGTGGTGGTTAAAGGGTTAGGGTGGTGGTTAAGGGTTAGGTTTAGGGTGGTGGTTAAGGTTTAGGGTGGTGGTTAAGGGCTAGGGTGGTGGTTAAGGGTTAGGTTTAGGGTGGTGGTTAAGGTTTAGGGTGGTGGTTAAGGGTTAAGGTGGTGGTTAAGGTTTAGGGTGGTGGTTAAGGGTTAGGGTTAGGGTGGTGGTTAAGGGTTAGGGTGGTGGTTAAGGGTTAGGGTGGTGGTTAAGGGTTAGGGTTAGGGTGGTGGTTAAGGGCTAGGGTGATGGTTAAGGGTTAGGGTGGTGGTTAAGGGTTAGGGTGGTGGTTAAGGGTTAGGGTGGTGGTTAAGGGTTAGGGTGGTGGTTAAGGGTGTGGGTGGTGGTTAAGGGTTAGGGTGGTGGTTAAGGGTTAGGTGGTGGTTAAGGTTTAGGGTGGTGGTTAATGGTTAGGGTGGTGGTTAATGGTTAGGGTGGTGGTGGTTAAGGGTTAAGGTGGTGGTTAAGGTTTAGGGTGGTGGTTAAGGGTTAGGGTTAGGGTGGTGGTTAAGGGCTAGGGTGATGGTTAAGGGTTAGGGTGGTGGTTAAGGGTTAGGGTGGTGGTTAAGGGTGTGGGTGGTGGTTAAGGGTTAGGGTGGTGGTTAAGGGTTAGGGTGGTGGTTAAGGGTTAAGGTGGTGGTTAAGGTTTAGGGTGGTGGTTAAGGGTTAGGGTGGTGGTTAATGTTAGGGTGGTGGTTAAGGGTTAAGTGGTGGTTAAGGTTTAGGATGGTGGTTAAGGTTAGGGTGGTGGTTAAGGGTTAGGGTTAGGGTGGTGGTTAAGGGTTAGGGTGGTGGTTAAGGGTTAGGGTTAGGGTGGTGGTTAAGGGTTAGGGTGGTGGTTAAGGGTTAGGGTTAGGGTGGTGGTTAAGGGTGTGGGTGGTGGTTAAGGGTTAGGGTTAGGGTGGTGGTTAAGGGTGTGGGTGGTGGTTAAGGGTTAGGGTGGTGGTTAAGGGTTAGGGTGGTGGTTAAGGGTTAGGGTTGGGTTGGTGGTTAAGGCTAGGGTGGTGGTTAAAGGCTAGGGTGGTGGTTAAGGGCTAGGATAGTGTTAAGGTTTAGCGTTAGGGTGGTGGTTAAGGGTTAGGGTGGTGGTTAAGGGCTAGGGTGGTGGTTGGGGTTAGGGTGGTAGTTAAGGGTCAGGGTGGTGGTTAAGGGTTAGGGTGGTGGTTAAGCGTTAGGGTGGTGGTTAAGGGTTAGAGTGGTGGTTAAGGGTTAGGGTGGTGGTTAATGGTTAAGGTGGTGGTTAAGGTTTAGGGTGGTGGTTAAGGGCTAGGATAGTGGTTAAGGTTTAGGGTTAGGGTGGTGGTTAAGGGTTAGGGTGGTGGTTAAGGGCTAGGGTGGTGGTTAGGTTAGGGTGGTAGTTAAGGGTCAGGGTGGTGGTTAAGGGTTATGGTGGTGGTTAAGCGTTAGGGTGGTAGTTAAGGGTTATGGTGGTGGTTAAGCGTTAGGGTGGTGGTTAAGGGCTAGGATAGTGGTTAAGGTTTAGGGTTAGGGTGGTGGTTAAGGGTTAGGGTGGTGGTTAAGGGCTAGGGTGGTGGTTAGGGTTAGGGTGGTAGTTAAGGGTCAGGGTGGTGGTTAAGGGTTAGGGTGGTGGTTAAGCGTTAGGGTGGTAGTTAAGGGTTATGGTGGTGGTTAAGCGTTAGGGTGGTGGTTAAGGGTTAGGGTGGTGGTTAAGCGTTAGGGTGGTGGTTAAGGGTTATGGTGGTGGTTAAGCGTTAGGGTGGTGGTTAAGGGTGTGGGTGGTGGTTAAGGGTTAGGGTGGTGGTTAAGTGTTAGGGTGGTGGTTAAGGGTGTGGGTGGTGGTTAAGGGTTAGGGTGGTGGTTAAGGTTTAGGGTGGTGGTTAAGGGTTAGGGTGGTGGTTAAGGGTTAGGGTGGTGGTTAAGGGTGTGGGTGGTGGTTAAGGGTTAGGGTGGTGGTTAAGGGTTAGGGTGGTGGTTAAGGGTTAGGGTTAGGGTGGTGGTTAAGGGTTAGGGTGGTGGTTAAGGGTTATGGTGGTGGTTAAGCGTTAGGGTGGTGGTTAAGGGTGTGGGTGGTGGTTAAGGGTTAGGGTGGTGGTTAAGGGTTAGGGTGGTGGTTAAGGGTTAGGGTTAGGGTGGTGGTTAAGGGTTAGGGTGGTGGTTAAGGGATAGGGTGGTGGTTAAGGTTTAGGGTGGTGGTTAAGGGTTAGGGTGGTGGTTAAGGGTTAGGGTGGTGGTTAAGGGTTAGGGTTAGGGTGGTGGTTAAGGGTTAGGGTGGTGGTTAAGGGTTAGGGTGGTGGTTAAGGTTTAGGGTGGTGGTTAAGGGTTAGGGTGGTGGTTAAGGGTTAGGGTGGTGGTTAAGGGTTAGGGTGGTGGTTAAGGGTTAGGTTTAGGGTGGTGGTTAAGGTTTAGGGTGGTGGTTAAGGGCTAGGGTGGTGGTTAAGGGTTAGGTTTAGGGTGGTGGTTAAGGTTTAGGGTGGTGGTTAAGGGTTAAGGTGGTGGTTAAGGGTTAGGGGTTAGGGTGGTGGTTAAGGGTTAGGGTGGTGGTTAAGGGTTAGGGTGGTGGTTAAGGGTTAGGGTTAGGGTGGTGGTTAAGGGCTAGGGTGATGGTTAAGGGTTAGGGTGGTGGTTAAGGGTTAGGGTGGTGGTTAAGGGTTAGGGTGGTGGTTAAGGGTTAGGGTGGTGGTTAAGGGTGTGGGTGGTGGTTAAGGGTTAGGGTGGTGGTTAAGGGTTAAGGTGGTGGTTAAGGTTTAGGGTGGTGGTTAAGGGTTAGGGTGGTGGTTAATGGTTAGGGTGGTGGTTAAGGGTTAAGGTGGTGGTTAAGGTTTAGGGTGGTGGTTAAGGGTTAGGGTTAGGGTGGTGGTTAAGGGCTAGGGTGATGGTTAAGGGTTAGGGTGGTGGTTAAGGGTTAGGGTGGTGGTTAAGGGTGTGGGTGGTGGTTAAGGGTTAGGGTGGTGGTTAAGGGTTAGGGTGGTGGTTAAGGGTTAAGGTGGTGGTAAAGGTTTAGGGTGGTGGTTAAGGGTTAGGGTGGTGGTTAATGGTTAGGGTGGTGGTTAAGGGTTAAGGTGGTGGTTAAGGTTTAGGGATGGTGGTTAAGGGTTAGGGTGGTGGTTAAGGGTTAGGGTTAGGGTGGTGGTTAAGGGTTAGGGTGGTGGTTAAGGGTTAGGGTTAGGGTGGTGGTTAAGGGTTAGGGTGGTGGTTAAGGGTTAGGGTTAGGGTGGTGGTTAAGGGTGTGGGTGGTGGTTAAGGGTTAGGGTTAGGGTGGTGGTTAAGGGTGTGGGTGGTGGTTAAGGGTTAGGGTGGTGGTTAAGGGTTAGGGTGGTGGTTAAGGGTTAGGGTTAGGGTGGTGGTTAAGGGCTAGGGTGGTGGTTAAAGGCTTGGGTGGTGGTTAAGGGCTAGGATAGTGGTTAAGGTTTAGCGTTAGGGTGGTGGTTAAGGGTTAGGGTGGTGGTTAAGGGCTAGGGTGGTGGTTGGGGTTAGGGTGGTAGTTAAGGGTCAGGGTGGTGGTTAAGGGTTAGGGTGGTGGTTAAGCGTTAGGGTGGTGGTTAAGGGTTAGAGTGGTGGTTAAGGGTTAGGGTGGTGGTTAATGGTTAAGGTGGTGGTTAAGGTTTAGGGTGGTGGTTAAGGGTTAGGGTGGTGGTTAATGGTTAGGGTGGTGGTTAAGGGTTAAGGTGGTGGTTAAGGTTTAGGGTGGTGGTTAAGGGTTAGGGTGGTGGTTAAGGGCTAGGGTGATGGTTAAGGGTTAGGGTGGTGGTTAAGGGTTAGGGTGGTGGTTAAGGGTGTGGGTGGTAGTTAAGGGTTAGGGTGGTGGTTAAGGGTGGTGGTTAAGCGTTAGGGTGGTGGTTAAGGGTTAGAGTGGTGGTTAAGCGTTAGGGTGGTGGTTAAGGGTTAGGGTGGTGGTTAAGGGTTAGGGTGGTGGTTAAGGGTTAGGGTTAGGGTGGTGGTTAAGGGTTAGGGTGGTGGTTAAGGGTTAGGGTGGTGGTTAAGGGTTAGGGTGGTGGTTAAGGGTTAGGGTGGTGGTTAAGGGTTAGGGTGGTGGTTAAGGGTTAGAGTGGTGGTTAAGGGTTAGGGTGGTGGTTAAGGGCTAGGGTGGTGGTTAAGGGTTAGGGTTAGGGGGGTGGTTAAGGGTTAGGGTGGTGGTTAAGGGTTAGGGTGGTGGTTAAGGGTTAGGGTGGTGGTTAAGGGTTAGGGTTAGGGTGGTATTTAAGGGTTAGGGTTAGGGTGGTGGTTAAGGGCTAGGGTGGTGGTTAAGGGCTAGGGTGGTGGTTAAGGGTTAGGGTGGTGGTTAAGGGTTAGGGTGGTGGTTAGGGTTAGGGTTAGGGTGGTGGTTAAGGGTTAGGGTTAGGGTGGTGGTTAAGGGTTAGGGTGGTGGTTAAGGGTTAGGGTGGTGGTTAAGGGTTAGGGTGGTGGTTAAGGGTTAGGGTGGTGGTTAAGGGTTAGGGTGGTGGTTAAGGGTTAGGGTGGTAGTTAAGGGTTAGGGTGGTGGTTAAGGGTTAGGGTGGTGGTTAAGGGTTAGGGTGGTGGTTAAGGGTTATGGTGGTGGTTAAGGGTTAGGGTGGTGGGTAAGGGTTATGGTGGTGGTTAAGGGTTAGGGTGGTGGTTAAGGGTTAGGGTGGTGGTTAGGGTTAGGGTGGTGGTTAAGGGTTAGGGTGGTGGTTAAGGGTTATGGTGGTGGTTAAGGGTTAGGGTGGTGGTTAAGGGTTAGGGTGGTGGTTAAGGGTTAGGGTGGTGGTTAAGGGTTAGGGTGGTGGTTAAGGGTTAGGGTGGTGGTTAAGGGTTAGGGTGGTGGTTAAGGGTTATGGTGGTGGTTAAGGGTTAGGGTGGTGGTTAAGGGTTATGGTGGTGGTTAAGGGTTAGGGTGGTGGTTAAGGGTTAGGGTGGTGGTTAGGGTTAGGGTGGTGGTTAAGGGTTAGGGTGGTGGTTAAGGGTTATGGGTCGTAGTGTCAGGGTTAGGGTGGTGGTTAAGGGTTAGGGTGGTGGTTAAAGGGTGTGGGTGGTGGTTAAGGGTTAGGGTGGTGGTTAAGGGCTAGGGTGGTGGTTAAGGGTTAGGGTGGTGGTTAAGGGTTAGGGGTAGGGTGGTGGGTCAGGGTTAGGGTGGTGGTTAAGGGCTAGGGTGGTGGTTAAGGGCTAGGGTGGTGGTTAAGGGTTAGGGTGGTGGTTAAGGGTTAGGGTTAGGGTGGTATTTAAGGGTTAGGGTTAGGGTGGTGGTTAAGGGCTAGGGTGGTGGTTAAGGGCTAGGGTGGTGGTTAAGGGTTAGGGTTAGGGTGGTGGTTAAGGGTTAGGGTGGTGGTTAAGGGTTAGGGTGGTGGTTAAGGGTTAGGGTGGTGGTTAAGGGTAAGGGGTGGTGGTTAAGGGTTAGGGTTAGGGTGGTGGTTAAGGGCTAGGGTGGTGGTTAAGGGCTAGGGTTAGGGTGGTGGTTAAGGGTTAGGGTGGTGGTTAAGGGTTAGGGTGGTGGTTAAGGGTTAGGGTTAGGGTGGTGGTTAAGGGCTAGGGTGGTGGTTAAGGGCTAGGGTTAGGGTGGTGGTTAAGGGTTAGGGTGGTGGTTAATGGTTAGGGTGGTGGTTAAGGGTTAAGGTGGTGGTTAAGGTTTAGGATGGTGGTTAAGGGTTAGGGTGGTGGTTAAGGGTTAGGGTTAGGGTGGTGGTTAAGGGTTAGGGTGGTGGTTAAGGGTTAGGGTTAGGGTGGTGGTTAAGGGTTAGGGTGGTGGTTAAGGGTTAGGGTTAGGGTGGTGTAAGGGTGTGGGTGGTGGTTAAGGGTTAGGGTTAGGGTGGTGGTTAAGGGTGTGGGTGGTGGTTAAGGGTTAGGGTGGTGGTTAAGGGTTAGGGTTAGGGTGGTGGTTAAGGGCTAGGGTGGTGGTTAAAGGCTAGGGTGGTGGTTAAGGGCTAGGATAGTGGTTAAGGTTTAGGGTTAGGGTGGTGGTTAAGGGTTTGTTAGGGTTAGGGTTAAGGGCTAGGGTGGTGTTTAAGGGCTAGGGTGATGGTTAAGGGTTAGGGTGGTGGTTAAGGGTTAAGGTGGTGGTTAAGGGTTAGAGTGGTGGTTAAGGGTTAGGGTGGTGGTTAAGGGTTAGGGTGGTGGTTAAGGGTTAGGGTGGTATTTAAGGGTTAGGGTTAGGGTGGTGGTTAAGGGTTAGGGTGGTGGTTAAGGGTTAGGGTGGTGGTTAAGGGTTAGGGTGGTGGTTAAGGGTTAGGGTTAGGGTGGTGGTTAAGGGCTAGGGTGATGGTTAAGGGTTAGGGTGGTGGTTAAGGGCTAGGGTGGTGGTTAAGGGTTAAGGTGGTGGTTAAGGGTTAGAGTGGTGGTTAAGGGTTAGGGTGGTGGTTAAGGGTTAGGGTGGAGGTTAAGGGTTAGGGTGGTGGTTAAGGGTTAGGGTGGTGATTAAGGGTTAGGGTGGTGGTTAAGGGTTAGGGTTAGGGTGGTGGTTAAGGGTTAGGGTGGTGGTTAAGGGTGTGGGTGGTGGTTAAGGGTTAGGGTTAGGGTGGTGGTTAAGGGTTAGGGTGGTGGTTAAGGGTTAGGGTGTTGGTTAGGGGTGGTGGTTAAGGGTTAGGGTGGTGGTTAAGGGTTAGGGTGGTGGTCATGGGTTAGGGTTAGGGTGGTGGTTAAGGGTTAGGGTGGTGGTTAAGGGTTAGGGTGGTGGTTAAGGGTTAGGGTTAGGGTGGTGGTTAAGGGTTAGGGTGGTGGTTAAGGGCTAGGGTGGTGGTTAAGGGTTAGGGTGGTGGTTAAGGGTTAAGTGTTAGGGTGGTGGTTAAGGGTTAGGGGGGTGTTTAAGGGTTAGGGTGGTGGTTAAGTGTTAGGGTGGTGGTTAAGGGTTAGGGTGGTGGTTAAGGGTTAGGGTGGTGGTTAAGGGTTAGGGTGGTGGTTAAGGGCTAGGGTGGTGGTTAAGGGTTATGGTGGTGGTTAAGGGTTAGGGTGGTGGTTAAGGGTTAGGGTGGTGGTTAAGGGTTAGGGTGGTGGTTAAGGGTTAGGGTGGTGGTTAAGGGCTAGGGTGGTGGTTAAGGGTTAGGGTGGTGGTTAAGGGTTAGGGTGGTGGTTAAGGGTTAGGGTGGTGGTTAAGTGTTAGGGTGGTGGTTAAGGGTTAGGGTGGTGGTTAAGGGTTAGGGTGGTGGTTAAGGGTTAGGGTGGTGGTTAAGGGTTAGGGTGGTGGTTAAGGGCTAGGGTGGTGGTTAAGAGTTAGGGTGGTCGTTAATTGTTAGGGTGGTGGTTAAGGGTTAGGGTGGTGGTTAAGGGTTAGGGTGGTGGTTAAGGGTTAGGGTTAGGGTGGTGGTTAAGGGTTAGGGTGGTGGTTAAGGGTTAGGGTGGTGGTTAAGGGTTAGGGTGGTGGTTAAGGGTTAGGGTGGTGGTTAAGGGCTAGGGTGGTGGTTAAGGGCTAGGGTGGTGGTTAAGGGTTAGGGTGGTGGTTAAGGGTTAGGGTTAGGGTGGTGGTTAAGGGTTAGGGTGGTGGTTAATGGTTAGGGTGGTGGTTAAGGGTTAGGGTGGTGGTTAATGGTTAGGGTGGTGGTTAAGGGTTAGGGTGGTGGTTAAGGGTTAGCGTGGTGGTTAAGGGTTAGGGTGGTGGTTAAGGGTTAGGGTTAGGGTGGTGGTTAAGGGTTAGGGTGGTGGTTAAGGGTTAGGGTGGTGGTTAAGGGTTAGGGTGGTGGTTAAGGGTTAGGGTGGTGGTTAAGGGTTAGGGTGGTGGTTAAGGGTTAGGGTGGTGGTTAAGGGTTAGGGTGGTGGTTAAGGGTTAGGGTTAGGGTGGTGGTTAAGGGTTAGGGTTAGGGTGGTGGTTAAGGGTTAGGGTGGTGGTTAAGGGTGTGGGTGGTGGTTAAGGGTTAGGGTGGTGGTTAAGGGTTAGGGTTAGGGTGGTGGTTAAGGGCTAGGGTGGTGGTTAAGGGTTAAGGTGGTGGTTAAGGGTTAGAGTGGTGGTTAAGGGTTAGGGTGGTGGTTAAGGGTTAGGGTGGAGGTTAAGGGTTAGGGTGGTGGTTAAGGGTTAGGGTGGTGGTTAAGGGTTAGGGTGGTGGTTAAGGGTTAGGGTGGTGGTTAAGGGTTAGGGTTAGGGTGGTGGTTAAGGGCTAGGGTGATGGTTAAGGGTTAGGGTGGTGGTTAAGGGCTAGGGTGGTGGTTAAGGGTTAGGGTTAGGGTGGTGGTTAAGGGCTAGGGTGGTGGTTAAGGGTTAGGGTGGTGGTTAAGGTTTAGGGTGGTGGTTAAGGTTTAGGGTGGTGGTTAAGGGTTAGGGTGGTGGTTAAGGGTTAGGGTGGTTGTTAAGGGTTAGGGTGGTGGTTAAGGGTTAGGGTGGTGGTTAAGGGTTAGGTTGGTGGTTAAGGGTTAGGGTTAGGGTGGTGGTTAAGGGTTAGGGTTAGGGTGGTGGTTAAGGGTTAGGGTGGTGGTTAAGGGTTAGGGTGGTGGTTAAGGGTTAGGGTGGTGGTTAAGGGTTAGGGTGGTGGTTAAGGGTTAGGGTGGTGGTTAAGGGTTATGGTGGTGGTTAAGGGTTAGGGTGGTGGTTAAGGGTTAGGGTGGTGGTTAGGGTTAGGGTGGTGGTTAAGGGTTAGGGTGGTGGTTAAGGGTTATGGTGGTGGTTAAGGGTTAGGGTGGTGGTTAAGGGTTAGGGTGGTGGTTAAGGGTGTGGTTGGTGGTTAAGGGTTAGGGTGGTGGTTAAGGGCTAGGGTGGTGGTTAAGGGTTAGGGTGGTGGTTAAGGGTTAGGGTTAGGGTGGTGGTTAAGGGTTAGGGTGGTGGTTAAGGGTTAGGGTGGTGGTTAAGGGTTAGGGTGGTGGTTAAGGGTTAGGGTGGTGGTTAAGGGTTAGGGTTAGGGTGGTGGTTAAGAGCCAGGGTGGTGGTTAAGGGCTAGGGTTAGGGTGGTGGTTAAGGGTTAGGGTGGTGGTTAAGGGTTAGGGTGGTGGTTAAGGGTTAGGGTTAGGGTGGTGGTTAAGGGCTAGGGTGGTGGTTAAGGGCTAGGGTTAGGGTGGTGGTTAAGGGTTAGGGTGGTGGTAAAGGGTTAGGGTGGTGGTTAAGGGTTAGGGTGGTGGTTAAGGGTGTGGGTGATGGTTAAGGGTTAGGGTGGTGGTTAAGGGCTAGGGTGGTGGTTAAGGGTTAGGGTGGTGGTTAAGGGTTAGGGTTAGGGTGGTGGTTAAGGGTTAGGGTGGTGGTTAAGGGTTAGGGTTAGGGTGGTGGTTAAGGGCAAGGGTGGTGGTTAAAGGCTAGGGTGGTGGTTAAGGGCTAGGATAGTGGTTAAGGTTTAGGGTTAGGGATGTGGTTAAGGGTTAGGGTGGTGGTTAAGGGCTAGGGTGGTGGTTGGGGTTAGGGTGGTAGTTAAGGGTCAGGGTGGTGGTTAAGGGTTAGGGTGGTGGTTAAGCGTTAGGGTGGTGGTTAAGGGTTAGAGTGGTGGTTAAGGGTTAGGGTGGTGGTTAATGGTTAGGGTGGTGGTTAAGCGTTAGGGTGGTGGTTAAGGGTTAGAGTGGTGGTTAAGCGTTAGGGTGGTGGTTAAGGGTTAGGGTGGTGGTTAAGGGTTAGGGTGGTGGTTAAGGGTTAGGGTTAGGGTGGTGGTTAAGGGTTAGGGTGGTGGTTAAGGGTTAGGGTGGTGGTTAAGGGTTAGGGTGGTGGTTAAGGGTTAGGGTGGTGGTTAAGGGTTAGGGTGGTGGTTAAGGGTTAGGGTGGTGGTTAAGGGTTAGGGTGGTGGTTAAGGGTTAGGGTTAGGGTGGTGGTTAAGGGTTAGGGTGGTGGTTAAGGGTTAGGGTGGTGGTTAAGGGTTAGGGTGGTGGTTAAGGGTTATGGTGGTGTTTAAGGGTTAGGGTGGTGGTTAAGGGTTAGGGTGGTGGTTAGGGTTAGGGTGGTGGTTAAGGGTTAGGGTGGTGGTTAAGGGTTATGGTGGTGGTTAAGGGTTAGGGTGGTGGTTAAGGGTTAGGGTTAGGGTGGTGGTTAAGGGTTAGGGTGGTGGTTAAGGGTTAGGGTGGTGGTTAAGGGTTAGGGTGGTGGTTAAGGGTTAGGGTTAGGGTGGTGGTTAAGGGTTAGGGTGGTGGTTAAGGGTTAGAGTGGTGGTTAAGGGTTAGGGTGGTGGTTAAGGGTGTGGGTGGTGGTTAAGGGTTAGGGTGGTGGTTAAGGGCTAGGGTGGTGGTTAAGGGTTAGGATGGTGGTTAAGGGTTAGAGTTAGGGTGGTATTTAAGGGTTAGGGTTAGGTTGGTGGTTAAGGGCTAGGGTGGTGGTTAAGGGCTAGGGTTAGGGTGGTGGTTAAGGGTTAGGGTGGTGGTTAAGGGTTAGGGTGGTGGTTAAGGGTTAGGGTGATGTTTAAGGGTTAGGGTGGTGGTAAAGGGTTAGGGTGGTGGTTAAGGGTTAGGGTGGTGGTTAAGGGTGTGGGTGATGGTTAAGGGTTAGGGTGGTGGTTAAGGGCTAGGGTGGTGGTTAAGGGTTAGGGTGGTGGTTAAGGGTTAGGGTTAGGGTGGTGGTTAAGGGTTAGGGTGGTGGTTAAGGGTGTGGGTGATGGTTAAGGGCTAGGGTGGTGGTTAAGGGCTAGGGTGATGGTTAAGGGTTAGGGTGGTGGTTAAGGGTTAGGGTGGTGGTTAAGGGTTAGGGTTAGGGTGGTGGTTAAGGGTTAGGGTGGTGGTTAAGGGTTAGGGTGGTGGTTAAGGGTTAGGGTGGTGGTTAAGGGTTATGGTGGTGTTTAAGGGTTAGGGTGGTGGTTAAGGGTTAGGGTGGTGGTTAGGGTTAGGGTGGTGGTTAAGGGTTAGGGTGGTGGTTAAGGGTTATGGTGGTGGTTAAGGGTTAGGGTGGTGGTTAAGGGTTAGGGTTAGGGTGGTGGTTAAGGGTTAGGGTGGTGGTTAAGGGTTAGGGTGGTGGTTAAGGGTTAGGGTGGTGGTTAAGGGTTAGGGTTAGGGTGGTGGTTAAGGGTTAGGGTGGTGGTTAAGGGTTAGAGTGGTGGTTAAGGGTTAGGGTGGTGGTTAAGGGTGTGGGTGGTGGTTAAGGGTTAGGGTGGTGGTTAAGGGCTAGGGTGGTGGTTAAGGGTTAGGGTGGTGGTTAAGGGTTAGGGTTAGGGTGGTATTTAAGGGTTAGGGTTAGGTTGGTGGTTAAGGGCTAGGGTGGTGGTTAAGGGCTAGGGTTAGGGTGGTGGTTAAGGGTTAGGGTGGTGGTTAAGGGTTAGGGTGATGTTTAAGGGTTAGGGTGGTGGTAAAGGGTTAGGGTGGTGGTTAAGGGTTAGGGTGGTGGTTAAGGGCTAGGGTGGTGGTTAAGGGTTAGGGTTAGGGTGGTGGTTAAGGGTTAGGGTGGTGGTTAAGGGCTAGGGTGGTGGTTAAGGGTTAGGGTGGTGGTTAAGGGTTAGGGTGGTGGTTAAGGGTTAGGGTGATGTTTAAGGGTTAGGGTGGTGGTAAAGGGTTAGGGTGGTGGTTAAGGGTTAGGGTTAGGGTGGTAGTTAAGGGTTAGGGTTAGGGTGGTGGTTAAGGGCTAGGGTGGTGGTTAAGGGCTAGGGTTAGGGTGGTGGTTAAGGGTTAGGGTTAGGGTGGTGGTTAAGGGTTAGGGTGATGTTTAAGGGTTAGGGTGGTGGTAAAGGGTTAGGGTGGTGGTTAAGGGTTAGGGTTAGGGTGGTAGTTAAGGGTTAGGGTTAGGGTGGTGGTTAAGGGTTAGGGTGGTGGTTAAGGGTTAGGGTGGTGGTTAAGGGTTAGGGTGGTAGTTAAGGGTTAGGGTGGTGGTTAAGGGTTAGGGTGATGGTTAAGGTTTAGGGTGGTGGTTAAGGGTGTGGGTGATGGTTAAGGGTTAGGGTGGTGGTTAAGGGTTAGGGTGGTGGTTAAGGGTTAGGGTGGTGGTTAAGGGTTAGGGTGGTGGTTAAGGGTTAGGGTGGTTAAGGGTTAGGGTGGCGGTTAAGGGTGGTGGTTAAGGGTTAGGGTTAGGGTTAAGGGTTAGGGTGGTGGTTAAGGGTTAGGGTTAGGGTTAAGGGCTAGGGTGGTGTTTAAGGGCTAGGGTGGTGGTTAAGGGTTAGGGTGGTGGTTAAGGGTTAAGGTGGTGGTTAAGGGTTAGAGTGGTGGTTAAGGGTTAGGGTGGTGGTTAAGGGTTAGGGTGGTGGTTAAGGGTTAGGGTGGTATTTAAGGGTTAGGGTTAGGGTGGTGGTTAAGGGTTAGGGTGGTGGTTAAGGGTTAGGGTGGTGGTTAAGGGTTAGGGTGGTGGTTAAGGGTTAGGGTTAGGGTGGTGGTTAAGGGCTAGGGTGATGGTTAAGGGTTAGGGTGGTGGTTAAGGGCTAGGGTGGTGGTTAAGGGTTAAGGTGGTGGTTAAGGGTTAGAGTGGTGGTTAAGGGTTAGGGTGGTGGTTAAGGGTTAGGGTGGAGGTTAAGGGTTAGGGTGGTGGTTAAGGGTTAGGGTGGTGATTAAGGGTTAGGGTGGTGGTTAAGGGTTAGGGTTAGGGTGGTGGTTAAGGGTTAGGGTGGTGGTTAAGGGTGTGGGTGGTGGTTAAGGGTTAGGGTTAGGGTGGTGGTTAAGGGTTAGGGTGGTGGTTAAGGGTTAGGGTGGTGGTTAAGGGTTAGGGTGGTGGTTAAGGGTTAGGGTGGTGGTCAAGGGTTAGGGTTAGGGTGGTGGTTAAGGGTTAGGGTGGTGGTTAAGGGTTAGGGTGGTGGTTAAGGGTTAGGGTTAGGGTGGTGGTTAAGGGTTAGGGTGGTGGTTAAGGGTTAGGGTTAGGGTGGTGGTTAAGGGTTAGGGTGGTGGTTAAGGGCTAGGGTGGTGGTTAAGGGTTAGGGTGGTGGTTAAGGGTTAAGTGTTAGGGTGGTGGTTAAGGGTTAGGGTGGTGTTTAAGGGTTAGGGTGGTGGTTAAGTGTTAGGGTGGTGGTTAAGGGTTAGGGTGGTGGTTAAGGGTTAGGGTGGTGGTTAAGGGCTAGGGTGGTGGTTAAGGGTTAGGGTGGTGGTTAAGGGTTAGGGTGGTGGTTAAGGGTTAGGGTGGTGGTTAAGGGTTAGGGTGGTGGTTAAGGGTTAGGGTGGTGGTTAAGGGCTAGGGTGGTGGTTAAGGGTTAGGGTGGTGGTTAAGGGTTAGGGTGGTGGTTAAGGGTTAGGGTGGTGGTTAAGTGTTAGGGTGGTGGTTAAGGGTTAGGGTGGTGGTTAAGGGTTAGGGTGGTGGTTAAGGGTTAGGGTGGTGGTTAAGGGTTAGGGTGGTGGTTAAGGGCTAGGGTGGTGGTTAAGAGTTAGGGTGGTCGTTAATTGTTAGGGTGGTGGTTAAGGGTTAGGGTGGTGGTTAAGGGTTAGGGTGGTGGTTAAGGGTTAGGGTTAGGGTGGTGGTTAAGGGTTAGGGTGGTGGTTAAGGGTTAGGGTGGTGGTTAAGGGTTAGGGTGGTGGTTAAGGGTTAGGGTGGTGGTTAAGGGCTAGGGTGGTGGTTAAGGGCTAGGGTGGTGGTTAAGGGTTAGGGTGGTGGTTAAGGGTTAGGGTTAGGGTGGTGGTTAAGGGTTAGGGTGGTGGTTAATGGTTAGGGTGGTGGTTAAGGGTTAGGGTGGTGGTTAATGGTTAGGGTGGTGGTTAAGGGTTAGGGTGGTGGTTAAGGGTTAGGGTGGTGGTTAAGGGTTAGGGTGGTGGTTAAGGGTTAGGGTTAGGGTGGTGGTTAAGGGTTAGGGTGGTGGTTAAGGGTTAGGGTGCTGGTTAAGGGTTAGGGTGGTGGTTAAGGGTTAGGGTGGTGGTTAAGGGTTAGGGTGGTGGTTAAGGGTGTGGGTGGTGGTTAAGGGTTAGGGTGGTGGTTAAGGGTTAGGGTTAGGGTGGTGGTTAAGGGTTAGGGTGGTGGTTAAGGGTTAGGGTTAGGGTGGTGGTTAAGGGCTAGGGTGGTGGTTAAGGGTTAGGGTGGTGGTTAAGGTTTAGGGTGGTGGTTAAGGGTTAGGGTGGTGGTTAATGGTTAGGGTGGTGGTTAAGGGCTAGGGTGATGGTTAAGGGTTAGGGTGGTGGTTAAGGGCTAGGGTGGTGGTTAAGGGCTAGGGTGGTAGTTAAGGGTTAGGGTGGTGGTTAAGGGTTAGGGTGGTGGTTAAGGGTTAGGGTTAGGGTGGTGGTTAAGGGTTAGGGTGGTGGTTAAGGGTTAGGGTGGTGGTTAAGGGCTAGGGTGGTGGTTAAGGGCTAGGGTGATGGTTAAGGGTTAGGGTGGTGGTTAAGGGTTAGGGTGGTGGTTAAGGGTTAGGGTGGTGGTTAAGGGTTAGGGTGGTGGTTAAGGGTTATGGTGGTGGTTAAGGGTTAGGGTGGTGGTTAAGGGTTAGGGTGGTGGTTAAGGGTTAGGGTGGTGGTTAAGGGTTAGGGTGGTGGTTAAGGGTTAGGGTGGTGGTTAAGGGTTAGGGTGGTGGTTAAGGGTTAGGGTGGTGGTTAAGGGTTAGGGTGGTGGTTAAGGGTTAGGGTTAGGGTGGTGGTTAAGGGTTAGGGTGGTGGTTAAGGGTTAGGGTTAGGGTGGTGGTTAAGGGTTAGGGTGGTGGTTAAGGGTGTGGGTGGTGGTTAAGGGTTAGGGTGGTGGTTAAGGGTTAGGGTTAGGGTGGTGGTTAAGGGTTAGGGTGGTGGTTATAAGGGTTAGGGTTAGGGTGGTGGTTAAGGGC
Organism: Oncorhynchus mykiss; assembly: GCF_057628025.1. Classification (NCBI taxonomy): domain Eukaryota; kingdom Metazoa; phylum Chordata; class Actinopteri; order Salmoniformes; family Salmonidae; genus Oncorhynchus; species Oncorhynchus mykiss. The sequence goes on from NC_143031.1 coordinate 6,780,554, forward strand.
TAGGGTGGTGGTTAAGGGTTAGGGTGGTGGTTAATGGTTAAGGTGGTGGTTAAGGGTTAGGGTGGTGGTTAATGGTTAGGGTGGTGGTTAAGGGCTAGGGTGATGGTTAAGGGTTAGGGTGGTGGTTAAGGGCTAGGGTGGTGGTTAAGGGCTAGGGTGGTAGTTAAGGGTTAGGGTGGTGGTTAAGGGTTAGGGTGGTGGTTAAGGGTTAGGGTTAGGGTGGTGGTTAAGGGTTAGGGTGGTGGTTAAGGGTTAGGGTGGTGGTTAAGGGCTAGGGTGGTGGTTAAGGGCTAGGGTGATGGTTAAGGGTTAGGGTGGTGGTTAAGGGCTAGGGTGGTGGTTAAGGGTTAGGGTGGTGGTTAAGGGTTAGGGTTAGGGTGGTGGTTAAGGGTTAGGGTGGTGGTTAAGGGTTAGGGTGGTGGTTAAGGGTTAGGGTGGTGGTTAAGGGTTAGGGTGGTGGTTAGGGTTAGGGTGGTGGTTAAGGGTTAGGGTGGTGGTTAAGGGTTAGGGTGGTGGTTAGGGTTAGGGTGGTGGTTAAGGGTTAGGGTTAGGGTGGTGGTTAGGGTTAGGGTGGTGGTTAAGGGTTAGGGTTAGGGTGGTGGTTAGGGTTAGGGTTAGGATGGTGGTTAGGGTTAGGGTGGTGGTTAAGGGTTAGGGTTAGGGTGGTGGTTAGGGTTAGGGTGGTGGTTAAGGGTTAGGGTGGTGGTTAAGGGTTAAGGTTAGTGTGGTGGTTAAGGGTTAGGGTTAGGGTGGTGGTTAAGGGTTAGGGTTAGTGTGATGGTTAAGGGTTAGGGTTAGGGTGGTGGTTAAGGGTTAGGGTTAGGGTGGTGGTTAAGGGTTAGGGTTAGGGTGGTGGTTAGGGTTATGGTGGTGGTTAAGGGTTAGGGTTAGGGTGGTGGTTAGGGTTAGTGTGGTGGTTAAGGGTTAGGGTGGTGGTTAAGGGTTAGGGTTAGTGTGGTGGTTAAGGGTTAGGGTGGTGGTTAAGGGTTAGGGTTAGGGTGGTGGTTAAGGGTTAGGGTTAGTGTGGTGGTTAAGGTTTAGGGTGGTGGTTAAGGGTTAGGGTTAGGGTGGTGGTTAAGGGTTAGGGTGGTGGTTAAGGGTTAGGGTTAGGGTGGTGGTTAAGGGATAGGGTGGTGGTTAAGGGTTAGGGTGGTGGTTAAGGGTTAGGGTGGTGGTTAAGGGTTAGGGTGGTGGTTAAGGGTTAGGGTGGTGGTTAAGGGTTAGGGTGGTGGTTAAGGGTTAGGGTGGTGGTTAAGTGTTAGGGTGGTGGTTAAGGGTTAGGGTGGTGGTTAAGGGTTAGGGTGGTGGTTAAGGGTTAGGGTGGTGGTTAAGGGTTAGGGTTGTGGTTAAGGGTTAGGGTGGTGGTTAAGGGCTAGGGTGGTGGTTAAGGGTTAGGGTTAGGGTGGTGGTTAAGGGTTAGGGTGGTGGTTAAGGGTTAGGGTGGTGGTTAAGGGTCAGGGTTAGGGTGGTGGTTAAGGGTTAGGGTGGTGGTTAAGGGTTAGGGTGGTGGTTAAGGGTTAGGGTGGTGGTTAAGGGTTAGGGTGGTGGTTAAGGGTTAGGGTGGTGGTTAAGGGTTAGGGTGGTAGTTAAGGGTTAGGGTGGTGGTTAAGGGTTAGGGTGGTGGTTAAGGGTTAGAGTGGTGGTTAAGGGTTAGGGTGGTGGTTAAGGGTTAGGGTGGTGGTTAAGGGTTAGGGTGGTGGTTAAGGGTTAGGGGTAGGGTGGTGGTTAAGGGTTAGGGTGGTGGTTAAGGGTTAGGGTTAGGGTGGTGGTTAAGGGTTAGGGTTAGGGTGGTGGTTAAGGGTTAGGGTTAGGGTGGTGGTTAAGGGTTAGGGTTAGGGTGGTGGTTAAGGGTTAGGGGTAGGGTAGTGGTTAAGGGTTAGGGTGGTGGTTAGGGTTAGGGTGGTGGTTAAGGGTTAGGGGTAGGGTGGTGGTTAAGGGTTAGGGTGGTGGTTAAGGTTTAGGGTTAGGGTGGTGGTTAAGGGTTAGGGTGGTGTTTAAGGGTTAGGGTGGTGGTTAAGGTTAGGGTGGTGGTTAAGGGTTAGGGTGGTGGTTAGGGTTAGGGTGGTGGTTAAGGTTAGGGTGGTGGTTAAGGGTTAGGGTGGTGGTTAGGGTTAGGGTGGTGGTTAAGGTTTAGGGTTAGGGTGGTGGTTAAGGGTTAGGGTGGTGGTTAAGGGTTAGGGTGGTGGTTAGGGTTAGGGTGGTGGTTAAGGGTTAGGGGTAGGGTGGTGGTTAAGGGTTAGGGTGGTGGTTAAGGTTTAGGGTTAGGGTGGTGGTTAAGGGTTAGGGTGGTGTTTAAGGGTTAGGGGTAGGGTGGTGGTTAAGGGTTAGGGGTAGGGTGGTGGTTAAGGGTTAGGGTGGTGGTTAAGGGTTAGGGTGGTGGTTAAGGGTTAGGGTGGTGGTTAAGGGTTAGGGTGATGGTTAAGGGCTAGGGTGGTGGTTAAGGGTTAGGGTTAGGGTGGTGGTTAAGGGTTAGGGTGGTGGTTAAGGGTTAGGGTGGTGGTTAAGGGCTAGGATGGTGGTTAAGGGTTAGGGTGGTGGTTAAGGGTTAGAGTGGTGGTTAAGGGCTAGGGTGGTGGTTAAGGGTTAGGGTGGTGGTTAAAGGTTAGAGTGGTGGTTAAGGGTTAGGGTGGTGGTTAAGGGTTAGGGTAGTGGTTAAGGGTTAGGGTGGTGGTTAAGGGTTAGGGTAGTGGTTAAGGGTTAGGGTGGTGGTTAAGGGTTAGGGTGGTGGTTAAGGGTTAGGGTTAGGGTGGTGGTTAAGGGTTAGGGTGGTGGTTAAGGGTTAGGGTGGTGGTTAAGGGTTAGGGTGGTGGTTAAGGGTTAGGGTGGTGGTTAACGGTTAGGGTAGTGGTTAAGGGTTAGGGTGGTGGTTAAGGGTTAGGGTAGTGGTTAAGGGTTAGGGTTAGGGTGGTGGTTAAGGGTTAGGGTGGTGGTTAAGGGTTAGGGTGGTGGTTAAGGGTTAGGGTGGTGGTTAAGGGTTAGGGTGGTGGTTAAGGGTTAGGGTTAGGGTGGTGGTTAAGGGTTAGGGTGGTGGTTAAGGGTTAGGGTTAGGGTGGTGGTTAAGGGTTAGGGTGGTGGTAAAACATTGCAGGAATGTTGTGGTAAAACATTGCAGGAATGTTGTGGTAAAACATTGCAGGAATGTTTGGACAGTGGTTGGATTGTGACTAGGTATACATTGGAAATGGTTATGGCTAGGGTGAGAAAAGCAATTTACTTTTTACCATACTCATGGTGAGTATGTCGCGACTTAAGCAGCAGTTCCTCAATTTGGCCTGTCTGTTGACAAGGTATTGAATTCAGCTTGTAAAGAGAGTCGATCCCTGTACACATTTAGGGATGGTGAGGTGGCGTAAGTACTGTCTAACTGTAAAATAAGTTTTCTCAGTTCAGAGACTCTCTATTTCAAATGTTTTCTTTTCAAAACTAGTGTATCAAATGATTTGACCTCTTCATGTAGGCCTTAAATGTCTCCCACAGAACAGATGCTGAAACGTCAGAGGTGTCGTTAGTAGCTATAAAAACATCAATCTGAGCAGTCAGAATGTTGTCAAAAGAGTCCCACCACCAACTAATAGCTCTAAAGTCAGAAGGGGCGTGATCAGATATGACAATGGAATGGTATGAGCATGAGCATACAGAGGAAAGAGTACCACCAGTGCCCAGTACCAGTAGTGCCAGCACCATGCATCAGGCCTACAGTGTGCCTCGCCTGTCCGAGCCTTCCTCCTCTACAGCGCTGCTGGATGCAGAGCCTTCCTCCTCTCCAGCGCTGCCGGAGTCTCCCGCCTGTTTAGCGCTGCCAGAGCCTTCCTCCTCTACAGCGCTGTCAAAAGAGTCCCACCACCAACTGATAGCTCTAAAGTCAGAAGGGGCGTGATCAGATATGACAATGGAATGGTATGAGCATGAGCAGAGGAAATAAGTCTTGTCCAAGAAGAAGAAGTAATCAACGTGGGGTATAAGTGTGATGGACACGGAATAAAAATGTATATTCCCTACTAGTTGGATTGAAAAAACGGCCAGAGGTCTGTAACGGTAAACTCTTCAAAAAAAGTTTGAAAAATACCCTTAGCAGACTTAGAAGGTGTGCGGATTTTGTTGGAGGAACGATCCAAAGTGGGGCGGCAGGGTAGCCTAGTGGTTAGAGCGTTGGACTAGTAACCGGAAGGTTTCAAGTTCAAACCCCCGAGCTGACGAGGTACAAATCTGTCGTTCTGCCCCTGAACAGGCAGTTAACCCACTAGGCCGTCATTAAAAATAAGCATTTGTTCTTAACTGACTTGCCTAGTTAAATAAATAAATAAACAGATTTTAAAGGATTAAACCAGCAATTAAAATCACCTGCCAAGATGAATAAGTGTGTGAGGTCATATCTGGAAGTAAAGACAGAACATTTTCGTCATCCTATTTTGCCGCATAGACATTGGCAAGGATTCTGCCAGTGACAATAATATATCTGCCATTGGGCATCTAAATTAACATGGGAAGAAACAAAGGGCACCGATATCTGTATCAGAATTGTTGCTCCCTCTTGATTTATTTTTGAAAAGTCGAGTGATCAAGTGGTTAAGGAAAATTAGTGTATCGTTTTAAATGTCGGAAGACTGAACCTGACATACGAGAAAAAAATAATAACACAAAAAAACTGTTGAACTTCCTGCTGAAGCGTCGTCCCAAACAAGACTTGTGCACCCCCCTCTAGTATATAAGCTCCTACATACTCTCCAGGAAACGTACTAGATCCAGCAGTCAGACTAAATTCTTACCAAGTGGAGAGTTGTGACAATTATATTATAAAAGATAAAAATATATATAGAGTACCAGTCAAAACTGATTTCAGACTGCACTTGAAGAAACTTTCAAAGTTCTTGATTTCCTGATTGACTGATCTATCTTAAAGTAATGATGGACTGTCATTTTCTCCTTGCTTATTTGAGCTGTTCTTGCCATAATATAGACTTGATCTTTCGCCAAATAGGGATATCTTCTGTATACCACCCGTACCTTGTCACAACACAACTGATTGGCTCAAACGCATTAAGGAAAGACATTTCACAAATTAACTTTTAACAAGGCACACCAGTTAATTTAAATGTATTCCAGGTGACTACCCATGAAGCTGGTTGATAGAATGCCAAGAGTGTGCAAAGCTCTGATCAAGGCAAAGGGTGGCTACTTTTGTTGAACACTTTTTTGGTTACTACGTGATTCCATATGTGTTATTTTATAGTTTTGATGTCTTCACTACTATTCTACAATGTAAAAAATAGTAAACAGTCCTCCAGTTTCAACTGTTCTGCCTTATTATTATTCGACCATGCTGGTCATTTATGAACATTTGAACATCTTGGCCATGTTCTGTTATAATCTCCACCCGGCACAGCCAGAAGAGGACTGGCCACCCCACATGTGCTCTCTCTAATTCTCTTTCTCTCTTTCTTTCTCTCTCTCGGAGGACCTGAGCCCTAGGAACATGCCCCAGGACTACCTGACATGATGACTCCTTGCTGTCCCCAGTCCACCTGGCCGTGCTGCTGCTCCAGTTTCAACTGTTCTGCCTTATTATTATTCGACCATGCTGGTCATTTATGAACATTTGAACATCTTGGCCATGTTCTGTTATAATCTCCACCCGACACAGCCAGAAGCCTGGTTCCTCTCTAGGTTTCTTCCTAGGTTTTGGCCTTTCTAGGGAGTTTTTCCTAGCCACCGTGCTTCTACACCTGCATTGCTTGCTGTTTGGGGTTTTAGGCTGGGTTTCTGTACAGCACTTTGAGATATCAGCTGATGTACGAAGAGCTATATAAATACATTTGATTTGATCTGATTTAAACATAAAGAAAAACCCTTGAATGAGTAGGTGTGTCCAAACTTTTGACTGGTACTGTACTTGGTAAACAGCAGGTGTGGACTAACAGTAAAATGCTTACTTCCCAACAACGCAGAGAGAAAGAAAATAGAGAAATAATAGAAAAATAAAACACGTAATAATAGATACAGTAATGAGTAGCGACATGTGTTTGTGTTTGTGTTTGTGTGTTTGTGTTTGTGTGTGGACTACAACAGTACTACTAAATCATTTACTTTTTGATTGGACCCCCACTGATGCCAATTATGCAATTATGTCCTCAAGGCTTGTAAGAAGAATGAGCAATAGCTTCTCTTTTTCTCTGTTTACCCTAACGAACCCCTTCATTCTGTCAGCTAACTTTTAACACACAAAGAAGTACTGTCATATTTAACATGGTCAATTCATGAGCGTGAATAAGAATTAAGTAGAAAAGGATAGCCAGTTTTTTTCTATTGTGAAGAGATGAGCATTTTGTGCGTGAGTGAAAAACGAGTGATAATTGGTAATGGTTGGGCTCAATTTTGCGGCTGTTCCCCCATGATGAAAGGGGTGAGTTAGCACTGATCTAGCTAATGATAAGCACAATCATAGGCAAGCCCATGCTTCAGCCTATTTATTTATAGCCGCTACATCAGTTGGGCTACAGGTGATAATACGGTAACACTTTGGATAAATAAAATAAAATAAAATCTCATTTAATTTGTCACATGCGCCGAATACAACGGGTATTACAGTAAATGCTTACAATACAAGCCCTTAATGCTTTATATATAAAACAATACAAGCCCTTAATGCTTTATATATAAAACAATACAAGCCCTTAATGTTTTATATATAAAACAATACAAGCCCTTAATACTTTATATATAAAACAAAACAAGCCCTTAATGCTTTATAAATAAATATATAAAAAATAAGTGTTAAGTAAAAAATAGATGATAGAAAATGAATGTAACAAATAATTAAACCGCAGCAGGGTGTACCTGTGCAGGGGCACCGGTTAGTCGAGGTAATTGACGTAATATGTACATGTAGGTAGAGTTAAAGTGACTATGCATAGATAATAAACTGAGAGTAGCAGCAGGGTAAAAGAGGTGTCTGGGTAGCCCTTTGATTAGCTGGTCAGCAGTCTTATGACTTGGGGGTAGAAGCTGTTAAAGAGCCTCTTGGACCTAGACTTGGCGCTCCGGTACCGCTTGCCGTGCGGTAGCAGAGAAAACAGTATATGACTAGGGTGGCTGGGGTCTTTGACAATTTTTAGGGCCTTCCTCTGACACCGCCTGGTACAAAGGTCCTGGATGGCAGGAAGCTTGGCCCCCAGTGATGTACTGGGCCATACGCACTACCCTCTGTAGTGCCTTGTGGTCGGGAGGCCGAACAGTTGCCATACTAGACACTGATGCAACCAGTCAAGATGTTCTCGATGGTTCAGCTGTAGAACCTTTTGAGGATCTGAGGACCCATGCCAAATCTTTTTAGTTTCCTGAGGGGGAATAGGCTTTGTCGTGACCCCATCACAACTATCTTACTGTGTTTGGACCATGATAGTTTGTTGTTGAAGTGGACACCAAGGAACGTGAAGCTCTCAACCTGCTCGACTACAGCCCCGTCAATGAGAATGGGGGTGTGCTCGGTCCTCCTTTTCCTTTAGTCCACAATCATCTCCTTTGTCTTGATCACGTTGAGGGAGAGGTTGTTGTCCAGGTACCACATGACCAGGTCTCTGACCTCCTCCCTATAGGCTGTCTCATCGTTGTCGGTGATCAGGCCTACCACTGTTGTGTCGTCAGCAAACTTGATGATGGTGTTGGAGACGTGCCTGGCCGTGCAGTCCTGAGTGAACAGGGAGTACAGGAGGGGACTGGGCATTAATTCCTGAGGGACCCCCGTGTTGAGGATTAGCATGGCGGATGCGTTGTTCCCTATCCTTACCACCTGGGGGCGGCCCGTTAGGAAGTCCAGGATCCAGTTGCAGAGGGAGGTGTTTAGTCCCAGGGTCCTTAGCTTATTGATGAGCTTTGAGGGCATTATGGCGTTGAACGCTGAACTGTAGTCAATGAATAGCATTCTCACATAGGTGTTCCTTTTGTCCAGGTGGGAAAGGGCAGTGTTGAGTGCAATAGAGACGGCATCATCTGTGGATCTGTTTGGGCGGTACTCAAATTGAGTGGGTCTAGGGTTTCTGGGATAATGGTGTTGATGTGAGCCATGACCAGCCTTTCAAAGCACTTCATGGCTACAGACGTGAGTGCTACGGGTCAGTAGTCATTAAGGCAAGTTACCTTAGTGTTCTTGTGCACAGGGACTATGTTGGTCTGCTTGAAACATGGTGGTATTACAGACTCAGTCAGGGACAGGTTGAAAATGTCAGTGAAGATACTTGTCAGTTGGTCAGCGCATGCTCAGAGTACACGTCCTGGTAATCCGTCTGGCCCTGCGGCCTTGTGAATATTGACCTGTTTAAAGGTCTTACTCACATCGGCTATGGAGAGCGTGATCAGACAGTCGTCCGGAACAGCTGGTGCTCTCATGCATGTTTCAGTGTTACTTGCCTCGAAGCGAGCATGGCTGATTTCTTTTGATTTTCCCACGATGTCAAGCAAAGAGGCACTGAATTTGAAGGTAGGGCGAGTGAAAAAGTTTAGAGTTAGATCATTCCGGCGACATCACAGTAAGCACATCTCAACAGTCTGTGCATGAAGTTATGGTTAAAAATAAACACTTTCTCTCTCTCTCTCTCTCCTCTTCTACCCCTCCCGTCTGACTGAAGACATTTTCAGATGATGGAGTAAATACGTTTTGGGGTTTTGATTGACAGGTCGTTTGATGAGCCCACCACCTCCAGTGAGGTGTTCATTAAGCTTCTCGGCTGCATCCCAAATAGCAACCTATTGTCAGTACAGTGCACTACTATGGGCCCTGATCAAAAGTTATGCACAGTATAGGGAATAATATGCCATTTGGGACGCTTGTCATTCAGTCACCTTGATGGAATACTGTGGCACTTATTAGATGGAGGGATTGAATTAAATATCAGATGAAAGAGAGAAGAAGAGAGAAGAAGAGAGAAGAAGAGAGAAGAAAACCCTGATAGAGGTGCAGTAAATGTGTGGGCGGACGGAAAATCTTCAAAGTACTCCTCCTCTCCTACACCTCTCCTCTCCTCTCCTCTCCTCTCCTCTCCTCTCCTCCTGCTCTCCTCCTGCTCTCCTCTGCCCTCTTCCTCCTCTCTTCCACTCCTCTCCTCCTCATCAAGATCGTTTGTCTTTGTACACCTAAGAGAGACAATACCGCAAGAGAGAGAGCGAGAAATGGAGCTCGGGGAATTGAGAGGAGAGAGAGGAGAGAGGAGAAGAGAGGAGAGATAAGGAGAGAGGGAGGGAGAGAGAGAGGAGAGATAAGGAGAGAGGGAGGGAGAGAGAGAGGAGAGAGGGAGGGAGAGAGAGAGGAGAGATAAGGGGAGAGGGAGGGAGAGAGAGAGGAGAGATAAGGAGAGAGGAGGGAGAGAGAGAGGAGAGATAAGGAGAGAGGGAGGGAGAGAGAGAGGAGAGATAAAGAGAGAGGGAGGGAGGGAGGGAGAGAGAGAGGAGGTATCACTCTCATTTCCCCCCCCCCCCTGTTGTTGTGGAAGTGTGAGTGTTGAATAATGCATGTCTGGGCGATGAATAATTAATAGGTGAGTGGGATTAAAGGGATGTATGCTAATTAGTGTGTGTGTGGTGTGTGTTCATGCGCACGCAAGTGGGGCTTCCCCAGCTGTCTCTTCTCACCTGCCACTTCCAACTAAAGACCCCACCAACAGAGGAGAAGGAGAAGAGATGCAACTCTCAAAATATCCACAGTCAATATCCAGCCTCCTTGGGGGGGACGGCGGCACGGTAACTGTAATCTGATTATGTTAGTTGACTCTGAGCTGCAAACTGAAAACAAAACAACACCTGTCTGGGTGTGCAGTGGATTTTACTGACGCTTCCTCTGGCTTCTGTGCTTCCGTTCGTCTGTCGGTGAGAGTTTTTGTGCCTCCAAACCCAGTGGGATGATATAATCCCCTGTGTGGGTAAATGAAGTGGAAAGCCAAGGAGGATCCACGTTCATTCTTCAGTGGTGAATAATGCATTTGGCCAGCAAGCTACACTACCCACATGAAAAAAATATTAGTTTACTATAGTTTACTACAGTACTTACTATATAATTATGTAGTAAACTAGCATTATAGAATCTATTGATCTATCGATCTATTGACCGACCGACCGACCGACCGACTGAATTAACTAACTAACTAACTAACTAACTAACTAACTAACTAAGGGTTAAATACTAACTAACTAACAGAGGGGAATGAAAACAAAGACAAAACAAATGGAAAATGAAAAGTGGATAGGCGATGGCTAGTAGACCGGCAACGCCGACCGCCGAGAGCCGCCCGAACAAGGAGAGGAACCGATTTCGGCTGAAGTCGTGACAAGTACAGTGTTTCCCAACTCCAGTCCTCCAGTACCTGTTACGGTGAGTGAATGAGGACCCAAAAGCGAATTAACTTAAACAGAGCTTCTTTAATAACCAAACATAGGTAGGCTCAGATAGACCGGCAGATTCCGACAGGACAGGACAAGGTTACAGCAAACATGACGATAGTCTGGTTCAGGCATGAAACACAACAAACAAGAATCCGACAAGGACAGGAACAAAAACAGAGAGAGATATAGGGACCTAATCCGAGGGAAAAAGGGAACAGGTGGGAAACGGGGTGAATGGGTAGTTAGGAGGAGACAAGGCACAGCTGGGGGAAAGAGGGGGAGAAAAGGTAACCTAACAACGACCAGCAGAGGGAGACAGGGTGAAGGGAAAGGACAGAAACACACAACATGACAATACATGACAGTACCCCCCCACTCACCGAGCGCCTCCTGGCGCACTCGAGGAGGAAACCTGGCGGCAACGGAGGAAATCCTCGATCAGCGCACGGTCCAGCACGTCCCGAGAGGGAACCCAACTCCTCTCCTCAGGACCGTACCCCTCCCAATCAACGAGGTACTGGTGACCACGGCCCCGAGGACGCATGTCCAAAATCCTGCGGACCCTGTAGATGGGTGCGCCCTCGACAAGGATGGGGGGGGGGGGGGGGAGACGAGCGGGGGCGCGAAGAACGGGCTTAATACAGGAGACATGGAAGACCGGGTGGACGCGACGAAGGTATCGCGGAAGAAGAAGTCGAACTGCGACAGGATTAATGACCCGAGAAATACGGAACGGACCAATGAACCGCGGGGTCTTAAGGGGAAGGTTCTGAGTGGAGAGCCAAACTCTCTGACCGCGACAATATCTAGGACTCTTAGTTCTACGCTTATTAGCAGCCCTCACAGTCTGCGTCCTATAACGGCAAAGTGCAGACCTGACCCTCTTCCAGGTGCGCTCGCAACGTTGGACAAAAGCCTGAGCGGAGGGGACGCTGGACTCGGCGAACTGAGATGAGAACAGCGGAGGCTGGTACCCGAGGCTACTCTGAAAAGGAGATAGCCCGGTCGCAGACGAAGGAAGCGAGTTGTGGGCGTATTCTGCCCAGGGGAGCTGTTCTGACCAAGACGCAGGGTTGCGAAAAGAAAGACTGCGTAAGATGCGACCAATAGTCTGATTGGCCCGTTCTGCTTGACCGTTAGACTGGGGGTGAAAGCCGGAAGAGAGACTGACGGAAGCCCCAATCAAACGGCAAAACTCCCTCCAAAATTGAGACGTGAATTGCGGACCTCTGTCCGAAACGACGTCTGACGGAAGGCCATGAATTCTGAAAACATTCTCGATGATGATTTGTGCCGTCTCTTTAGCAGAAGGAAGCTTAGCAAGGGGAATGAAATGAGCCGCCTTAGAGAACCTATCGACAACCGTAAGAATAACAGTCTTCCCCGCTGACGAAGGCAGTCCGGTGACAAAATCTAAGGCGATGTGAGACCACGGTCGAGAGGGAATGGGAAGCGGCCTGAGACGGCCGGCAGGAGGGGAGTTACCGGACTTAGTCTGCGCGCAGACCGAACAAGCAGCCACGAAACGACGCGTGTCATGCTCCCGGGTGGGCCACCAAAAACGCTGGCGAATGGAAGCAAGCGTACCCCGAACGCCAGGGTGGCCGGCTAACTTGGCAGAGTGAGCCCACTGAAGAACGGCCAGACGAGTAGGAACGGGAACGAAAAGAAGGTTCCTAGGACAAGCGCGCGGCGACGGAGTGTGAGTGAGCGCTTGCTTTACCTGCCTCTCAATTCCCCAGACAGTCAACCCGACAACACGCCCCTCAGGGAGAATCCCCTCGGGGTCAGTGGAGGCTACTGAAGAACTGAAGAGACGAGATAAAGCATCAGGCTTGGTGTTCTTAGAGCCCGGACGATAAGAAATCACGAACTCGAAACGAGCGAAAAACAGCGCCCAACGCGCCTGACGCGCATTAAGTCGTTTGGCAGAACGGATGTACTCAAGGTTCCTATGGTCAGTCCAAACGACAAAAGGAACGGTCGCCCCCTCCAACCACTGTCGCCATTCGCCTAGGGCTAACCGGATGGCGAGCAGTTCGCGGTTTCCCACATCATAGTTACGTTCCGACGGGGACAGGCGATGAGAAAAATACGCGCATGGGTGGACCTTGTCGTCAGAGAGGGAGCGCTGAGAAAGAATGGCTCCCACGCCCACCTCTGACGCGTCAACCTCGACAACGAACTGTCTAGAGACGTCAGGTGTAACAAGGATAGGAGCGGATGTAAAACGATTCTTGAGGAGATCAAAAGCTCCCTGGGCGGAAACGGACCACTTAAAGCACGTCTTGACAGAAGTAAGGGCTGTGAGAGGAGCTGCCACCTGACCGAAATTACGGATGAAACGACGATAGAAGTTCGCGAAGCCGAGAAAGCGCTGCAGCTCGACGCGTGACTTAGGGGCGGGCCAATCAATGACAGCTTGGACCTTAGCGGGATCCATCTTAATGCCTTCAGCGGAAATAACAGAACCGAGAAATGTGACGGAGGAGGCATGAAAAGTGCACTTCTCAGCCTTCACAAAAAGACAATTCTCTAAAAGGCGCTGGAGGACACGTCGAACGTGCTGAAGATGAATCTGGAGTGACGGTGAAAAAATCAGGATATCGTCAAGGTAAACGAAAACAAAGATGTTCAGCATGTCTCTCAGGACATCATTGACTAATGCCTGAAAGACAGCTGGAGCGTTAGCGAGGCCGAAAGGAAGAACCCGGTATTCAAAGTGCCCTAACGGAGTGTTAAACGCCGTCTTCCACTCGTCCCCCTCCCTGATGCGCACGAGATGGTAAGCGTTACGAAGGTCCAACTTAGTGAAAAACCTGGCTCCCTGCAGGATCTCGAAGGCTGAGGACATAAGAGGAAGCGGATAACGATTCTTAACTGTTATGTCATTCAGCCCTCGATAATCTATGCAGGGGCGCAGAGACCCGTCCTTCTTCTTGACAAAAAAAAACCCCGCTCCGGCGGGAGAGGAGGAGGGGACTATGGTACCGGCGTCAAGAGCTACAGACAAATAATCCTCGAGAGCCTTACGTTCGGGAGCCGACAGAGAGTATAGTCTACCCCGGGGGGGAGTGGTTCCCGGAAGGAGATCAATACTACAATCATACGACCGGTGTGGAGGAAGAGAGGTGGCCCTGGACCGACTGAACACCGTGCGCAGATCGTGATATTCCTCCGGCACCCCTGTCAAATCACCAGGCTCCTCCTGTGAAGAAGAGACAGAGGAAACAGGAGGGATAGCAGACATTAAACATTTCACATGACAAGAGACGTTCCAGGAGAGGATAGAATTACTAGACCAATTAATGGAAGGATTATGACAAACTAGCCAGGGATGGCCCAAAACAACAGGTGTAAAAGGTGAACGAAAAATCAAAAAAGAAATGGTTTCGCTATGATTACCAGAAACAGTGAGGGTTAAAGGTAGTGTCTCACGCTGAATCCTGGGGAGAGGACTACCATCCAGGGCGAACAAGGCCGTGGACTCCCTTAACTGTCTGAGAGGAATGTCATGTTCCCGAGCCCAGGTCTCGTCCATAAAACAGCCCTCGGCCCCAGAGTCTATTAAGGCACTGCAGGAAGCTGACGAACCGGTCCAGCGTAGATGGACCGACAAGGTAGTGCAGGATCTTGAAGGAGAGACAGGAGTAGTAGCGCTCACCAGTAGCCCTCCGCTTACTGATGAGCTCTGGCTTTTACTGGACATGAAGTGACAAAATGGCCAGCAGAACCGCAATAGAGACAGAGGCGGTTGGTGATTCTCCGTTCCCTCTCCTTAGTCGAGATGCGGATACCTCCCAGCTGCATAGGCTCAGCTCCCGAGCCGGCAGAGGAAGATGGTAGTGATGCGGAGAGGGGGGCAACGGAGAACGCGAGCTCCTTTCCACGAGCTCGGTGACGAAGATCAACCCGTCGCTCAATGCGAATAGCGAGTTCAATCAAGGAATCCACGCTGGAAGGAACCTCCCGGGAGAGAATCTCATCCTTTACCTCTGCGCGGAGACCCTCCAGAAGACGAGCGAGCAAAGCCGGCTCGTTCCAGCCACTGGAGGCAGCAAGAGTGCGAAACTCAATAGAGTAGTCAGTTATGGATCGATTGCCTTGACATAGGGAAGACAGGGCCCTGGAAGCCTCCTCCCCAAAAACAGATCGATCAAAAACCCGTATCATCTCCTCCTTAAAGTCCTGATACTGGTTAGTACACTCAGCCCTTGCCTCCCAGATTGCCGTGCCCCACTCACGAGCCCGTCCAGTAAGGAGAGATATGACGTAGGCGACACGAGCAGTGCTCCTGGCGTAAGTGTTGGGCTGGAGAGAAAACACAATATCACACTGGGTGAGGAACGAGCGGCATTCAGTGGGCTCCCCAGAGTAACACGGCGGGTTATTGATTCTGGGCTCCGGAGATTCGAAAGCCCTGGAAGTGGCCGGTGGATCGAGGCGGAGATGGTGAACCTGTTCTGTGACGTTGGAGACTTGGGTGGCCAGGGTCTCAACGGCATGTCGAGCAGCAGACAATTCCTGCTCGTGTCTGCCTAGCATCGCTCCCTGGATCTCGACGGCTGAGTGGAGAGGATCCGAAGTCGCTGGGTCCATTCTTGGTCGGATTCTTCTGTTACGGTGAGTGAATGAGGACCCAAAAGCGAATTAACTTAAACAGAGCTTCTTTAATAACCAAACATAGGTAGGCTCAGATAGACCGGCAGATTCCGACAGGACAGGACAAGGTTACAGCAAACATGACGATAGTCTGGTTCAGGCATGAAACACAACAAACAAGAATCCGACAAGGACAGGAACAAAAACAGAGAGAGATATAGGGACCTAATCCGAGGGAAAAAGGGAACAGGTGGGAAACGGGGTGAATGGGTAGTTAGGAGGAGACAAGGCACAGCTGGGGGAAAGAGGGGGAGAAAAGGTAACCTAACAACGACCAGCAGAGGGAGACAGGGTGAAGGGAAAGGACAGAAACACACAACATGACAATACATGACAGTACCCCCAACAGCACAACTCCTGTCCTCCAGTACCCTCAACTCCAGTTCTCCAGTACCTTCCAACAGAACACATTTTCGTTGTAGTCCTGGACAAACGCACCTCATTCAACTCATTGAGGGCTTGATGATTAGTTGGCAAGTTGAATGAGGTATACTTGTCCAGGGTTACAATGAAAATGTGTACTGAAGGACCAGGGATGGGTTATTGGGGTTACTGGAGGACCAGGGTTGGGTTGTTGGGGTTACTGGAGGACCAGGGTTGGGAAACACTGCCATAGTATACTATAGTATTTATACCACAGTATACTTAAGCAGTAAGGGTGTGGTATATGGCCAATATACCACGGCCAAGGGCTGTTCTTAAGCAAGACGGAACGCAGAGTGCCTGGACACAGCCCTTAGCCATGGTATATTGGCCATATACCACAAACCCCTGAGATGTCTTATTGCTTAAGTATACTTTTGTATAGATTTTGTTACTGTTCTACACACGATACACCATAGTGTCAAAGTGGAATTTGCTTGTAGGAATGTTGGGAAATGAATACAAAATTAAAAGATGAAATGTCTACAGTATTCAACCCCTTTGTTTGTTTATCCCCTTACACTGTGTATAAGACAGTAGTTTTGGAATTGTTAGTTAGATTACTTGTTGGTTATTACCGCATTGTCGGAACTAGAAGCACAAGTATTTCACTACACTCGCATTAACATCTGCTAACCATGTGTCTGTGACAAATAAAATTTGATTTGATTTGATTTGTTGTGGCAAGCCTAAATAGGTCCAGAAGTAAAAATGTGCTTCACATTTAAATTAATAATAAATAATAAATTGCATGGACTCATTCCAATAATAGTGATTAACATGAGAGGATTTGCCTCCCTCTCTTTCTCTCTCTCTCTTTGAATTCAATTCAATGTCTTCTCTAGACTCTAGAGTACACACCACACCAGTATGGACCACAAGCCTCCACTCTCATCACTATAGTCTTCTAGGTTGAGGACGAGCGTTGGGTAGGAGTGATGTCGCCTGACTGCTGGTTGAGGGACAAGCGTTGGGTAGGAATGACGCTACCTGACTGCTGGTTGAGGACGAGCGTTGGGTAGGAATGACGCTACCTGACTGCTGGTTGAGGACGAGCGTTGGGTAGGAATGACGCTACCTGACTGCTGGTTGAGGGACAAGCGTTGGGTAGGAATGACGCTACCTGACTGCTGGTTGAGGGACAAGCGTTGGGTAGGAATGACGCTACCTGACTGCTGGTTAAGGACGAGCGTTGGGTAGGAGTGATGTCGCCTGACTGTAGGTTGAGGGACGACGTAAAACAGAGGCAATTTGAAGATGTAACCCGAATTTCTGGACAAATGTGCGTTTTGCAACATCAACCCAACATTTTAACCCCATTGATACTGTACAATACATTACAGCAGCTTTGTATAGGTTTTAATTGATCTAGAGCCTCCTTTGGTGGACCTGTGGGTTCCATGTTCAGGTAAACACTTAGATATTAGGCCACAAATTATTCAAAGAAGTTCAATAAATATATAACAATTTTTCATGACAAAACTCAAGGCTACTGAAGTTAACTCCAGGTAATGGGAGCTCTCTGTCAACCACTGGAGTCCAACAAAAACGGTCTGGGATTGATGGGTTAGGGCCGTGAGAGGCGCTGCCAACGACCCAATGAACCGCTGGACTTGTGTGAGGGAGGCGGGAAGGGGCCAGATAAGGACTGCCTTAACCTGAACGGGGACCATTTGGACGCTGGCGGTAGAGATAATGTGGCCCAGAAAGGAGACTTGGACGCTGGCGGTAGAGATAATGTGGCCCAGAAAGGAGACTTGGGATGTGTGGAATGCACTCCACCTGGCCTGAGCCGATGGGGTGTCCATCGAGGACTTGAATCTGCAGAGAGGCATCGTTGGGCAGATCACGGCTGGGTCTTCCTTTGTAATCCATAATGGAAAGTAGCCCCCGCCACATACGGCGGGCGTCGGAACCTGTTTAATATAATTTCCAACTTGTTACTATATTGTCCTTTTGCTCGTTTGATGACTGCAGAGGTCATAGCGGCACTTCATGTAATAGTTTCTGTCCTCAGCCGTAGCTTCAGGGTTGTCTGAGATAGCTCTGTGTATGGTAGCCCTATCCTTTAGTTTAGAGCCAACCTCAGTGTTAATCCAGGGCTTTTGATTGGGGAAGCAGCGAACCATCGCCGTTGGGACAACATCGCCAATACATTTTCTAATGAAGCCGGTGACAGAGGTGGTTAGCACGTCAATGTTATCTGCGGAGTCCCAAAACATATTTCAATCAGTGTTAACATAGCTGTCCTGGGTCATGGGTACTTCCTGTTTGAGTTTCTGCTTGTAAACAGGAAGCAGGCGTAAGGAGTCATGATCTGATTTGCTGAATGGTGGACGAGGGAGGGCCTTGTATGCTTGCTTGTAGGCAGAATAACAGTGATCTTGGACTTTATCGCCCCTAGTGGCGTTGGAGACATGTTGATGGAAGTTGGTCATCACGTGTCTTAGTGACGCAGAATTCAAATCACTGACAATCAGAAAGGCAGCCTCTGGATGTAGGTTTTCTCGCTTGTTTATAGTCTTGTACAGTTCATAAAGTGCCAGCTTGTTGTTTTTCTTGTCCTCAGGTGGAATGTATAACAACAGTCACGATAACTGCTGAAAACTTCCTCGGGAGGTAGAAGGGTCGGCATTTGACTATCAGGTATTCTAAGACGGGTCAGCAGCGGGTCGACACTTCCACCACGCTGGAGTTAGAACACCAGTTGGAGTTGATATAGAGGCAAACCTCTCCCCCCCGACTTCCCTGACTACACTGTCCTGTCCGCCCGGTGAATGGAGAATCCATCAAGTTGGATAGCCATGTGGAGTATCTTGTCTGAGAGCCGTGTTTCAGAAAAGCTAAAAAATATTGCAGTTTTGAGAATCCCGTTAGCAGCAAATCTCCGATCGGAAGTCATCCATCTTATTATTGAGTGACTCTACATTGGCCAGTAGAATGGAGGGAAGAGGTGGCCGGTTTTCCCTTCACCTTAATCTCACCAGGATCACCCTCCCCCTTCCCTCTGTAACGCCTGCATTTCCTCTTGGGTAGCCCAAAAAATTGGGAGTGCCCAGGGCAGACAAGTCGAAGTTGAAGCCTGAATTAGGGTAAGGAACCGCTGTTCTGATGTTCGAAAGTTAATGTCGGTTGTAAGAAATAATAGCGGATACATTTAGTGTAAAATAAAGTAAAACTAAACTACAAAATAAAAAATAGCAAAGTTGGGTCGGAGCATGCAAATCGTCTCCATCCAGTACGGCGCGATTCTGTAATGTAAATTCTAATTCACTCTAAAACTTCACCATCAAGAGGGGTGTCATTAAAATGTTTTACCCGTGAAATGGTGGGGCCCCCCGAACAAAATGTATCTTAGGGCCCTTAAAAGGCTAGGGCCGGTCCTGCAGACTGTACATAACATACTGTAATGTGATTTTCCCTGAGTCTTTCTGTTGTACTGCTCCCTGGTGCTTTATCCAAGCTTGAAGCTTCAAGTTAACAGTGAATTGAATCCTCCACATCCCTCCCACTGTGCATTAATAAGTAAAAGTATTGCATGCTTAGTCTTTTGTCTTGCCTGGGAGTGTGTGCTGTATTTGTGCACATGTGAGGTGTATATTTAGATGCTTTGTGCATAGTAGGGGGTGTTGTGGGGTGGTTTGAAAAGGCACACACACAAACACACACACACACACACACTGTGAGATAAACCCCAGTTGCACTGTCACTGGTTCTCTCCTTCTCTCCCCAACCCTCATTCCTGGAACCCCATCTATCTCTGTACCCACATGAATAAATACTGTAGTAAACTATGGAATAAATACTGCAGTATAATATGGAATAAATACTGTGGTATACTATGGAATAAATACTGTAGTAAACTATGGAATAAATACCATATCATGCTATAGAAAAAATACTGTAGTATACTATGGAATAAATAGTATAGTATAATTAAACAATAAGGCACGAGGGGATGTGGTATGCGGACCAATATACCACGTTAAGGGCTGCTCTTACGCACGACGCAACGCAGAGTACCTGGACACAACCCTTAGCCCTGGTATATTGGACATATACACTTGAGGTGCACTAAAATGATTACCAACGCAATTAGAACAGTAAAAAAAAAACATTGTCATACCCGTGGTGTACGCTCCGATATACCATGGAATAAATACTGTAGTATACCATGGAATAAATACTGTAATATACTATGGAATAAATACCGTTGTATACTATGGAATAAATACTGTAGTATACCATGGAATAAATACTGTAGTATACTATGGAATAAATACCGTTGTATACTATGGAATAAATACTGTAATATACTATGGTATAAATACCGTTGTATACTATGGAATAAATACTGTAATATACTATGGTATAAATGCTGTAGTATAATATGGTATAAATACCGTAGTATAATATGGAATAAATACTGTAATATACTATGGTATAAATACTGTAGTATAATATGGAATAAATACTGTAATATACTATGGTATAAATACTGGTGTATATTATGGTATAAATGGCATGGTATACTATGGAATACATACTGTGGTACAATACTATATAAATACTATAGTATACTGTGGCATAAATACTACAGTATACTATTGTATAAATACTGTACTGTACTGTACTTCAGAAAGTATTCACACCTCGTGACTTATTCCACATTTTGTTGTGTTACAGCCTGAATTCAAAGTGGATTTTTTTTTCTCATCCATCCACACACAAAACCCCATAATGACAAACTGAAAACATGTTTTTAGAATGTGTTAATAATGAAATACTGAAATAAGACATTCACACCCGCGAGTCATTACTTTGTAGAAGCACCTTTGGTGGCGATTACAGCTGTGAGTCAACCATTAAACTCTGTAACTGTTTTAAAATCACCATTAGCCTCATGGTGAAATCCCTGAGCAGTTTCCTTCCTCTCCGGCAACTGAGTTAGGAAGGACGCCTGTATCTTTGTAGTGACTGGGTGTATTGATACACCATCTAAAGCCTAATTAATAACTTCACCATGCTCAAAGGGATAAAAAAAATAAAAAATATTCAGTGTCTGCTTTTCTTATTTTGACTCGTCTACCAAACGGTGCCCTTCTTAGCGAGGCATTGCAAAACCTCTCTGGTCTTTGTGTTTGAATCTGTGCTTAAAATTCACTCCTCGTTGAGGGACCTTACAGATAATTGTATGTCTAGAGAAGACAGTTGTTCCCAAAGGACTTCAGTTTAATAAATAAACAAAGTTTCACTTCACTCAGTTCCCTGTCTTCAGTTATCACAGCTGGTCCTGTCCCGTTTCATTTTCCTTTCTGCACTCTTTCCAGCTAGCACATTTGGTTCCTTGGAAGTTGTGGGAACGTACATTTTTGTTTCCACATTGGTTGTGGGAACAAAGCCATATGTTGTCTGACCAATAAAATGTATGTTTTTTTAAACATTCTGTGAACAGAAGTGAAGATTTTTCCTGTTCTAGGAACGTTTATTTTTTTAGGTTGCAGGGAGGTTCTGGGAACATTTCACTCTGGTTCCTTAAAAATTGTCCTGCACTAGCAGGATGGAGCTAGCATGCCATGTTTTTAAACTCATACAAAGCTGTTCATTTTAGTGTATTAAAACAGACCCCATTTCAAACGAAACAAGCACTTATCAAGATCTGATGTGGACAATTAGTGGGCGCAGCCAACACACCTGAACACACTTTAACAAGATAGAGGATAGAGAGAGTTTTGTTGATGCTGAGAACAGAATGCATATGTTTTTAAAAAGACGTTCTTAGAACATTCTCTGAACGTAACTAAAGTTTTCTGTGGTTTTTATGGAAAGTTTTTCTTAGGGCTCGATTCAATCCGTATCACAGAAATTCAGCGTTACAGTGTGATTGAAATTGAAAGGTAATGTTTCCGTGTTAGCGGAGATTCCATTCGCCGTAAACGCTGCAGATGTCGACTTAATATGAAATTATCTTTAAATGTCTTCTGTATTTTTTCAGCGAAACAGATTGAATAGAGCCCTTAATAAGGTTCTCAGAACCATTTGGGAACGTGACTTTAAATAGAACCGTGAGGAAACCTGTAGGAAACGTTACGCTGAAGTACTGAAATTCCCACAGAAGAACGTTTTTTTTTCTTAACGTTCTTTGAACAATTTGGGAACGTGACTTTAAATAGAACCGTGAGGAAACCTGTAGGAAACGTTATTCTGAAACATTGAAATTCCCACTGAAGAACGTTTTTTTTCTTAACGTTCTTTGAACAATTTGGGAACGTGACTTTAAATAGAACCGTGAGGAAACCTGTAGGAAACGTTACACTGAAGTACTGAAATTCCCACAGAAGACCGTTGTTTCGTAACGTCCGAAGAAACTATTTGAGAACATTCCCAATATCAAACCTGTTTGAGAACGTTCCTAGATCATTACCAAAATTTAAATGAAGTGTAACCATATTTGAACTTTTAGGAAACGTTCTGTTAAAGTAATGAAATGCGAAAATAAAATGTTTTTTGTCAAGTTCCTTTAAATGTACTGAGAATGCTCCAAAGCCAAGCAACTATCCTGCACCATTCCCAGAAAGTTGTGGGAATGTTGTATGCAAAACAACCATAGGACAACCACATTCTCACCAAGCTCTAAGAAATATGGTTCTCAGAACGTTATGTGTTAGCTGGGTGGTGTTGAACTTCCCTGGGACAACTAAAATGATGTACAGCACACGACATCAAATTAGAGATGACAAGCAATTGCAAATGAGGAATTGAACTTTAAATTTTTTTTGTCAAGAACAATTGGACAATAACAGAAAACAACACTGTTTGACCACAATATTTGGTCAAACGAAAACTGATTTATTTTACCTTAAACAATGGACTAGGGTGGCTAGTCATAGACTGACCATTTTTAGGGCCTTCTGACACCTCCTGGTATAGAGGTCGTGGATGGCAGTATGCTTGGCCCCAGTGATGTACTGGGCCGTACACACTACCCTCTGTAGTGCCTTGAGGTTGGAGGCCGAGCAGTTGCCGTACCAGGCAGCAGTTGCCGTACCAGGCAGTGATGCAACCCGTCAGGATGCTTTTGATGTTGCGGCTGTAGAACCATTTTGAGGATCTCAGGACCCATGCCAAATCTTTTCAGTCTCCCGAGGGGGAATAGGTTTTGTCGTGCCCTCATCACGACTGTCTTGGTGTGTTTGGACCATGTTAGTTTGTTGGTGATGTGGACGCCAAGGAACTTGAAGCTCTCAACCTGCTCCACTACAGCCCCGTCGATGAGAATGGGGCGTGCTCGTTCCTCCTTTTCCTGTTGTCCACAATCACAACCAGGATGTCTGGTGGACAGTTTCCTCCAACTTCAGCCCCCCCCCCCACCCCCCCCCCCCCCCCACCCCGACACATTCTACCACACCTCACAACATTCCTCAGAAAGAGAGAGAGAACGAGAGAGACAGTCTGCCACAAAATTGCACCCTCAGTACCTGGTGGGTTCAGGTTACAGCATGGAGTGTGCTGAATAGTGAGGGCTCAGGCAGTGAGAGATGTCTCCATCACAGATAAAAATACATGTCTGTCAACACAATAAACCTCCTTTTACCTGTGGAGTAAGATCCTATGGAGTGTCCACCTAATCATGACTGACCAGCTAATCATGGAATGTCCACCTAATCATGAATGACCAGCTAATCATGGAATGTCCACCTAATCATGACTGACCAGCTAATCATGGAATGTCCACCTAATCATGAATGACCAGCTAATCATGGAATGTTCACCTAATCATGGAATGTCCACCTAATCATGAATGACCACCTAATCATGGAATGTCCACCTAATCATGGAATGTCCACCTAATCATGGAATGTCCACCTAATCATGGAATGTCCACCTAATCATGAATGACCACCTAATCATGGAATGTCCACCTAATCATGGAATGTCCACCTAATCATGAATGACCAGCTAATCATGGAATGTCCACCTAATCATGGAATGTCCACCTAATCATGGAATGTCCACCTAATCATGGAATGTCCACCTAATCATGGAATGTCCACCTAATCATGAATGACCACCTAATCATGGAATGTCCACCTAATCATGGAATGTCCACCTAATCATGAATGACCAGCTAATCATGGAATGTCCACCTAATCATGGAATGTCCACCTAATCATGAATGTCCACCTAATCATGGAATGTCCACCTAATCATGGATAGTCCACCTAATCATGGAATGTCCACCCAATCATGGAATGTCCACCTAATCATGAATGACCAGCTAATCATGGAATGACCATTTTCTTCAAAAGTTTGGAGGGGCTCTCTATTGAAGTTGGAGGAGGAACTCTTGGGGGTCTATCAGGATAGGAATCTGTGTATCTGTGGTATCTTAAATATCCCGTGGCTTATACAACCAGCAAGTATAAAAGAGAGTATCTTTGTTTGACGTGCCATATGTTCAAGTCTGTATAATTATGTATTTATGCGTATGCTACAAACTGTAAATGTATCCATGTCATCTTTGCTCCTTCAAGGTCAAAGTTTACCCTCCCAAATCTTCACAGTAACTTTATAGTTACAACCCACACGCTTGTTGTTTCTGGATCCAGCTCAGTAAACAGTTTACCACCTTTTCTATGTACTTCTGTTTTTGACAACAGTCTTTATCAGGATCATGTTATTAACATAACCGTGGACTCCCAGCAGGAAACAGGAGACTGTATCCAACCAAAACACAGGTCTTCAGGGATTCATAACAGCTACATTAGAGTGACACATCTCCTGCTCGCAGACTTTATCACACAACGCCCTGCTTACTAACCACCTATCTGGCAGGGTCAACATGAATTTGGACTTGTTTCAGGAACCTTTAAAACAAATCTCCCTTAACTTATCCCCGCTACAGTATGTTAAGAAGGGTTATGTGCCGTGACGTGGCGGTTTTGTATCTAGGCTACTATTGTTACACTACAGGAACAAGGTGTCTCATTCTTTCTACCTCAGGGGGAGAGTGTGGGCCTGCGACAGACGGCAGACAGCGTCTGACAACATCATTTCCTGT
Organism: Oncorhynchus mykiss; assembly: GCF_057628025.1. Lineage (NCBI taxonomy): Eukaryota > Metazoa > Chordata > Actinopteri > Salmoniformes > Salmonidae > Oncorhynchus > Oncorhynchus mykiss. Next base: position 6,805,068 of record NC_143031.1, read on the forward strand.
GTTCTTTTTTGAGCAATACTCTCTCCTATTGTTGGGTTCTCTTAAGTGACTTCCTATAATTCTCTGAGCACCAATAGCGTCAACCGACACGGTTAGGTATCATAATGTCACAATTATAAATCTCACCAGACGTCTCAACGTCTCGGTGCCTAACTTGGGAGGGAACTCACTGATCCAAATCTCTAACGACAGTGACATTGCAGACGGTTGGAGGCAGTGGCAAAGGTTCCGTTCCAAAGGTTCCGTCCCAAAGGTTCCGTCCGGTCTCCATGCGAGCCTGTTGTGGTTTGTTTATTGAGGGTTGCTACTGCACACAAGGCTGGGACTTTCTCATGACGCTGACGCTCCACCCGCTCAGCTTGCCTTGCTCATGATTGTCGCGCAGTCATCCAGTCGTTCCACTTCCCACCATTGAGGCTGGATGTTCAATCGTGACCTTCCCCCAGACCCCCCCCCCCCCCCCCCTTACAGACCCTAGACCACAATCCTCCCGAAGGCAAGGCCACACCACTCAACCCCTATGAGGGGATCCACGTCCCTATGTTCTATAGATAGATCCAAAAGACCTGGTGCCTTCAACACATTCCCTCCATTCCACCACGAGTCTGCAGGCCCTTCTGAACCATTTAGGGTTTTGAACATCCCCCTGTCTAGGAAGAGAGAGGGTTAAGGTGGGGGAACAAGGGTGGAAAACGAGATAAACATTTCAAGGACCTGGATTGGAAGCATAGAAATAGAATCTATTAGTCATTCTATTTCAGTAATTGGAACACCACCCCCCCCCCCCTACATACAGAGACCCATGGTCTTTGTTACAATCATAATATATACATGTGTGATTTCCTTCCAGCTCTGTAGTGCCAGATTGCAGGTCTGCAGGATGAATGGTAATCACACTGTAATGTTAGATAACGTTAGATAATTCAGTCGTTTTGTAACGTTAGATAATTCAGTCGTTTTGTAACTTTAGATAATTCAGTCGTTTTGTAACGTTAGATAATTCAGTCGTTTTGTAACGTTAGATAATTCAGTCGTTTTGTAACGTTAGATAATTCAGTCGTTTTGTAACGTTAGATAAAACAGTCGTTTGTAAAGAGAGGTCAGTTTAACCTAAAAGTTTTGGGGAGTTGAACCATCTCGTACCACTGTGAAAGCATTAGTCCCCTGCCTGCGCAATGGGAAGAGGTCGTCGCTTGCGTAAGGGGTTTGTGCCTCATTCACGGTTCACACACATCTTATCCCGCTGAGCGGACTAGACGACCTCTTTTAGGCCAACTTGTTTTCCTATAACATACTTTTTCCTTTTAAAAACAAATTGCATATTTAATGGTGCAGAGTTGTTGTAAAAACACTGAGTCTGCAAAGAAGTGTTTTCTAAAATACCCCCCCCCCCCCCGGTTGTATAACAGTCAGGACTCCAGACTCAGACGCCCCACGGAGATCACCCATGTTACAAATGTAGGGACATTCTCTAGTCTAACACACCATCTTAGAGGATAGTTTGCAGGGTTGACTTCTGCCTATCTAGATCTGACACCAGCAGCCTCGTCTTACGTCAACTGGTGACCTCCTGGGTTGAACCTTAGAACAACCGGGGACCTCCTGGCTTGAACCTTAGAACAACCGGTGACCTCCTGGCTTGAACCTTAGAACAACAGATGACCAGGCCTCCAGTGCGCCTCCCCAGCCCGGTACGTCCTGTGCCGGCTTCCCACACTCGCCCTGAAGAGTTTGTCACCAGCCCAGAGTCTCCAGCGACGCTCCATGGCCGGAGCATTCCTCTGCACCGATGCCCAGTCCAGGCACGGTGTCCAGTCCCGTTCCATGGCTGGAGTCTTCCTCTGCACCGATGCCCAGTCCAGGCACGGTGTCCAGTCCCGTTCCATGGCCGGAGCATTCCTCTGCACCGATGCCCAGTCCAGGCACGGTGTCCAGTCCCGTTCCATGGCTGGAGTCTTCCTCTGCGCAGGTGCCCAGTCCAGGCACGGTGTCCGGTTTTACCAATCACAAAACCTATAGCTTCCTTCCCAGAACCAATCGGAACCCCCCAAAAAAACCTATGGTTCCACAACTTCAAAGAAGCCAAATGTGCTGTGAACTGAGTCGACAGAAACAGCACTGTTCCCTTCAGATAAATTGGCAATGAACGATGACTGAAATCATTTCTTATTGCCTGGCCTTTAAAGAACAAACATGATAAATGTACTGTAACCAGTCCTTCCCACTGCAGTGTTATGAAGCACAAAAAACACGGAGAGAGATCAATGCAGGCTTGTCTCCCTTCCAGCCACTACGGTGTTCCATTCTCCAATTCTTCACCCAGCAGCACCACAAATAGAGACGAAGTAGAATCCATCATTTGAATCGCAAGATCCAAGTGATGTGTGTTCATTCAGCCAATACAGTGCATTCGGGAAGTATTCAGACCACCCCTTTGTTATGTTACTTGTTATGTTACCTTATTCTAAAATTGATTACATAAGATTTTCCTAAACAATCTACACTCAGTAACCCATAATGACATCACAATACCCCATAACGACATCACAATAACCCATAATGACATCACAATACCCCATAACGACATCACAATAACCCATAATGACATCACAATACCCCATAACGACATCACAATAACCCATAATGACATCACAATACCCCATAATGACATCACAATAACCCATAATGACATCACAATACCCCATAACGACATCACAATAACCCATAATGACATCACAATACCCCATAACGACATCACAATAACCCATAATGACATCACAATACCCCATAATGACATCACAATAACCCATAATGACATCACAATACCCCATAACGACATCACAATAACCCATAATGACATCACAATACCCCATAATGACATCACAATACCCCATAATGACATCACAATACCCCATAACGACATCACAATACCCCATAATGACATCACAATACCCCATAATGACATCACAATATCCCATAATGACATCACAATACCCCATAATGAAAAGCGAAAACAGGTTTTGAATTTTTTTTTGCAAATGTATAACAAGTAAAAAATAGAAATGCCTTATTTACATAAATATTCAGACCTGTTTGCATTGATCATACTTGAGATGTTTCTACAACTTGATTGGAGTCCACCTGTGGTAAATTCAATTGATTGGACATGATTTGGAAAGGCAACACACCTGTCTATATAAGGTCCCACAGTTGACAGTGCATGTCAGACAAAAACAAAGCCATTCGGGTCGAAGGAATTGTCCGTAGATCTCCGAGACAGGATTGTGTCGAGGCACTGATCTGGGGAAGGGCACCAAAACATTTCTGCAGGATTGAACGTCCTCAAGAACACAGTGGCCTCCATCATTCTTAAATGGAAGAAGTTTGGAACCACCAAGACTCTTCCTCGAGCTGGCTGCCCGACCAAACTGAGCAATCGGGGGAGAAGGGCCTTGGTCAGGGAGGTGACCAATAACTCGATGGTGATGGGAGAACCTTCCAGAAGGACAACCAAATACCATTTTCTTTGCTTTGTCATTATGGGGTATTGTGATGTCATTATGGGGTATTGTGATGTCATTATGGGGTATTGTGATGTCATTATGGGGTATTGTGTGTAGATTAATGAGGGGGAAAAAAACAACAACAATTGAATCCATTTTAGAATAAGGTTGTAACGCAACAAAATGTGGAAAAAGTCAAGGGGTCTGAATACTTTAGGAATGCACTGTAAGTTGGTTGGTGTGTCCCAGGGTTTGTTGTAGTCTCCTCGTACCACCCTGCTTTTAGGCATGCTTCATAAACCCATGTCACAGTGAGGTCACAATCACTGTCAGTCACTGTGCATAACAGTCCTTGTTAATGCCAAGGGCCCTGCGTGTTTTGTGTGCGTGTTTTGTGTGTGTGTGTGTGTGTGTGTGTGTGTGTTTTGTGTGTGTGTGTGTGTGTGTGTGTGTGTGTGTGTGTGTGTGTGTGTGTGTGTGTGTGTGTGTGTTTTGTGTGTGTGTGTGTGTGTGTGTGTGTGTGTGTTTTGTGTGTGTGTGTGTGTGTGTGTGTGTTTCCCCATTGAAGTGCATGAATCTGGAAACATAGTGGATAATTTAATTAAAAAGCCAATGCCGTGTTGTTGTGTGTAGACAAAATAAACTGATGAAATAAGCAGTGAATTAGAGTCTGCTGCCGGACACTTTGACTTCAGAAGGGCATGTTGAGTGTTTGTTTGTGTGTGTGTGTGTGTGTGTGTGTGTGTGTGTGTGTGTGTGTGTGCGTGTGCGTGTGCGTGTGCGTGTGCGTGTGCGTGTGTGTGTGCGTGTGCGTGTGTGCCTGCTGGCTATGGAAAATAAGAATCTGATGAGGATATTGAATATGATTAAAAATGGGTTCTGGTCTCATCTGAATTTAAGTCTGCCAACGATAATCTTTGACACAAAGTGTCTTGTGTTTTATTGTAAACGTGGATGAGATGTTGTGGCTGGCTGTCCTGATCAGGACAAGTCCAGAGGGTTCTCTACTGGGTTGTTTTACTGCATGTATGGAAGCACAAACAGGATGTGTGAAGTAAGTGATGTCTTTGAGAGTTACGAAAGTCATGTTTTACATAACAACTTCTACTGTTATACGGTCGTTGTTGACATTGCAATGTCACGCACAGTACTTCACATCCTCATTTTATTTATTTAGTATTCTTATAGGATCGTGTAGGGTCGGTGAAGTTAGTGTACGCAACGTGAGACTCCCATCACGCATTGCAACGAGACGTCGAGGACGATGACCTCAGCGGGGCAGCATGAGTCAGGGGGGCCACAGAGCGGAAGTGGGCGTGTGTGTGTGTGTGAATCACACACGTTGACCCTTGACCCCAACCCTGCCCTGTCTCACCGCCCCATCCAGCGCCCCCCCCCCCCCCCCCCATGGCGCCCTCTTTCATAAACAAACAACATGTCATTTTTCTGGACAGAAATACAAATCAGTGTTCTGTTGTGAGGCAGGAAGTGTAAAATGTTAAATATTAATCATCTTGTTTTGAGAAGCACTCACATGTGAGAGAAATGGAAGCAGGATCAGCAGAGGCCTGATGTTACCCTATGCTGGTGGTGTGTGAGAACCATTTAATATAAAAAAATAAATAAAAAATTAAAACAAACATATAATTTATCCTGTTTGAAGGGCAAATGGGGTTAAAGTCAGACCGATTAAAAATGAAAATATGGATATACGCGGCTGAGCCATAGAAGTGTCACTCCTAACAGAATGCTTTTTTCTTTTCTTTTCAATCAACTCAAACAAACACGTTGCTCTTACTACTGAACACGAGGCTGTGTGACTTCCTGGCATGCTTTTTCTGTCCACTCGTGAGTTCTCAAGATATTCATCTTTTATGTCCAGTATGCTTGGATGTATCGATAGACTACAGAGTGCCTGGCTGGGACCCCTTTACTTCTCTCAGTCGAATGGTCGTAGTGAGATTACATCACCCCTCTTAGAAAGTTCCATAAACCTGAATAAAACATGCTGTTTAAAAATAAGAGCCGGGTGAAAATATCAGCATTTCTCACAGGCAGGTCAAGAGACTTACTTACCTAGGACCTCTTAGAATAGAAGGGGAAAAAAGTGGGAGATGGAAAAACATTGGAAAGTTTTATCCAGGAAAGCACAAGCTAATAGAAAGTAAAGTGGTAAATGTTTTATGGGCAACTAGTTTTATGTTTTATATATTTTTTGATAGATCTGATGTCACCTGAAAGTGCATGTAGAAGATGTACAGTAGTGGATAAAGTAGGAACAGAAACAATCCGAACTACCTATGTCTTCTTCCATACATGTACCCAAAAACACAATATTCTTTTACATCTTGCCTTGAGAAAAGCCCGACCAAAACTTTGTCTGGTTTAATGGATATATCAAAAAAAAAAAAATGTAGAGTGCCTGCAGAAAGTATTCATACCCCTTGACTTATTACAGCCTGAATTCTCATCGACGGGGCTGTAAGTGGAGCAGGTTTAACATGGTCCAAGCACACCAAGACAGTCGTGAAGAGGACACAACAAAAACCTATTCCCCATTAGGAGGCTGAAAAGGTTTGTTCTACAGCTGCACCGTCGAGAGCACTCTGACGGGTTGCATCACTGCCTGGTATGGCAACTGCTCGGCCTCCAACCTCAAGGCACTACAGAGGGTAGTGCGTACGGCCCAGTACATCACTGGGGCCAAGCTTCCTGCCATCCAGGACCTCTACACCAGGCGGTGTCAGAGAAAGGCCCTAAAAATTGTCAAAGATTCCAGCCACCCTAGTCATCGACTGTTCTCTCTGCTACTGTACAGCAAGTGGTACCGGAGCACCAAGTCTAGGTCCAAGAGTCTTCTAAACAGCTTCTACCCCCAAGCCAGGAGACTCCTGAATATCTGTTACTCTCTGTTTATTATCTATGCATAGTCACTTTAATAACTCTACCTACATGTACATACTACCTCAACTAACCAGTGCCCCCGCACATTGACTCTGTACCGGTACCCCCTGTATATAGCCTCCACATTGACTCTGTACCGGTACCCCCCTGTATATAGCCTCCACATTGACTCTGTACCGGTACCCCCCCTGTATATTGCCTCCACATTGACTCTGTACCGGTACCCCCTGTATATAGCCTCCACATTGACTCTGTACCGATACTACCCTGTATATAGCCTCCACATTGACTCTTTACCGGTACTACCCTGTATATAGCCTCCACATTGACTCTGTACCGGTACTACCCTGTATATAGCCTCCACATTGACTCTGTACCGGTACCCCCTGTATATAGTCTCCACATTGACTCTGTACCGGTACCCCCTGTATATAGTCTCCACATTGACTCTGTACCGGTACCCCCTGTATATAGTCTCCACATTGACTCTGTACCGATACTACCCTATATATAGCCTCCACATTGACTCTGTACCGTAATACCCTGTATATAGCCTCCACATTGACTCTGTACCGGTACCCCCTGTATATAGCCTCCACATTGACTCTGTACCGTAATACCCTGTATATAGCCTCCACATTGACTCTGTACCGGTACCCCCTGTATATAGTCTCCACATTGACTCTGTACCGGTACCCCCTGTATATAGTCTCCACATTGACCCTGTACCAGTAACCCCTGTATATAGCCTCCACATTGACTCTGTACCGTAATACCCTGTATATAGTCTCCACATTGACTCTGTACCGGAACCCCCTGTATATAGTCTCCACACTGACTCTGTACCGTAATACCCTGTATATAGCCTCCACATTGACTCTGTACCGTAATACCCTGTATATAGTCTCCACATTGACTCTGTACCGGAACCCCCTGTATATAGTCTCCACACTGACTCTGTACCGGTACCCCCTGTATATAGCCTCCACATTGACCCTGTACCAGTAACCCCTGTATATAGCCTCCACATTGACTCTGTACCGTAATACCCTGTATATAGTCTCCACATTGACTCTGTACCGGAACCCCCTGTATATAGTCTCCACACTGACTCTGTACCGTAATACCCTGTATATAGCCTCCACATTGACTCTGTACCGGTACCCCCTGTATATAGTCACCACATTTACTCTGTACCGTAATACCCTGTATATAGCCTCCACATTGACTCTGTACCGTAATACCCTGTATATAGTCTCCACATTGACTCTGTACCGTAATACCCTGTATATAGCCTCCACATTGACTCCACATTGACTGTGTACCGGTACCCCCTGTATATAGCCTCCACATTGACTCTGTACCGTAATACCCTGTATATAGCCTCCACATTGACTCTGTACCGTAATACCCTGTATATAGTCTCCACATTGACTCTGTACCGGTACCCCCTGTATATAGCCTCCACATTGACTCTGTACCGTAATACCCTGTATATAGCCTCCACATTGACTCTGTACCGTAATACCTTGTATATAGTCTCCACATTGACTCTGTACCGGTACCCCCTGTATATAGCCTCCACATTGACTCTGTACCGTAATACCCTGTATATAGTCTCCACATTGACTCTGTACCGGTACCCCCTGTATATAGCCTCCACATTGACTCTGTACCGTAATACCCTGTATATAGCCTCCACATTGACTCTGTACCGTAATACCCTGTATATAGCCTCCACATTGACTCTGTACCGTAATACCCTGTATATAGCCTCGTTACTGTTATTTAATGCTGCTGTTTAATTATTTGTTACTTTTAATTTATTATTTTTTTCCTTAAACTGCATTGTTGGTTAGTGGCTTGTCAGTAAGCCATTTCACTGTAATGTCTACACTTATTGTATTCGGCGATTGTGACAAATTTGATTTGATTTGATTTCCACATGGATTACATGCATTTGTTTTCTCACCCATTTACACACAACATCCCATAATGACAGAGTGAAACAGCTGTGAGTCTTTCTGGGTAAGTCTCTAAGAGATTTGATCACCTTGATTGTACAATATTTGCACATTTTTCTTTAAAAAAAAAATATATATATTCTTCAAGCTCTGTCAAGTTGGTTTGTTGATTATTGCTAGACTGACATTCTCAAGTCTTGACAGCCAATTTTAAGTCAAAACTGTAATTAGGCCATTTAGGAAAATTCAATGTGGTTAATCAACTCTGGCGTAGATTTGACCTTGTGTTTTAAGGTTACTGTGAATTCCTCTCCCAGTGTCCGTGGCGGTCTGTATGTCTCTTCTCCTCTACTGTAACGTCATCCCTACTTCCATCTCTGTACACGTCTGTGACGTAACGGAAGTCTGTGACTAGAAGTTACTTGCAGCATTAAGTAAAGCTAATTTCCAGCTACGTGACAGTCTGATGTTGACAAAAGTTGTCATCTGCCCCAACTTATGCAGTAAGGACACAAACACCCCCGGCTTGCAGCTGACCACACAAGAAAACAAAAAATAGGAAAGGGAGAAAAAAAAGTGAGGGGAAAAAAATCAGATGAAGGGAAATGGAGAGAGGCATTTCACCCTTCGTCCTTCCATCCCTCCTTCCATCCCTCCTTCCATCCCTCCTTCCATCCCTATCAGCACATAGTCAGCACAAGCTGGGGAAAGAGAAGCTCCTTGTCCCTGGTTAGGCCTTTATCAGCCAGCGGGGAAAAAAGGCTGAATTAACTCAATCCCAGACACATGAGAAGCCTGGACCGACCCTCACTGTGCTGCATTGACCAGAAGAAAGAGCTGCAGCTGTAAGAAGAGAGAGAGAGAGAGAGAGAGAGAGAGAGAGAGAGAGAGAGAGAGAGAGAGAGAGAGAGAGAGAGAAAGAGAGACAGAGAGAAAGAGAGACAGAGAGAGAGAGAGAGAGAGAGAGAGAGAGAGAGAGAGAGAGAGAGAGAGAGAGAGAGAGAGAGAGAAAGAGAGACAGAGAGAGAGAAAGAGAGACAGAGAGAGAGAGAGTGAGAGAGAGAGAGAGAGAGAGAGAGAGAGAGAGAGAGAGAGAGAGAGAGAGAGAGAGTTGGTGAACATTTATCACAGCATCACCGCATAAATACACTAAATGACCAACAGTATGTGGACACCTCCTCGTCAAACATCACATTCCAAAATCATGGACATTAATATGGAGTTGGTCCCCCTTTGCTGCTATAACAGCCTCCACTCTTCTGGGAAGGTTTTCCACTAGATGTTGGAACATTGCTGCTATAACAGCCTCCACTCTTCTGGGAAGGCTTTCCACTAGATGTTGGAACATTGCTGCTATAACAGCCTCCACTCTTCTGGGAAGGCTTTCCACTAGATGTTGGAACGTTGCTGCTATAACAGCCTCCACTCTTCTGGGAAGGCTTTCCACTAGATGTTGGAACATTCCTGTGGGGACTTGCTGCCATTCAGCCACAAGAGCATTAGGGAGGATGGGCACTAATGTTGAGCGGTCAGACCTGGCTCGCAGTCGGGGTTCCAATTAATCTAAAAGGTGTTTGATGGGGTTGAGGTCAGAATCGTCTAGAATGTCATTGTATGCTGTAGTGTTAAGATTTCCCTTCACTGGAACTAAGGGGCCCAAACCATGAAAAACAGCCCCAGACCATTATTCCTCCTCCACCAAACTTTACAGTTGGCACTATGTATTCGGGAAGGTGGTGTTCTCCTGGCATCCGCCAAACCCAGATTTGTCCGTCGGACTACCAGATGGTGAAGCGTGATTCATCACTCCAGGGAAAGCATTTCCAGCTCCAGAGTCCAATGGTGGTGAGCTCTACACTACTCTGGGACGACGCTTGGCATTGCGTATGGTGATCTTAAGCTGGTGTGTTCTGCTCGGCCATGAAGACCCATTTCATGAAGCTCCCGACAAACAGTTCTTGTTCTGATGTTGCTTCCAAAGGCAGTTTTTTCAACAAAAAAAGCTGATTTTTACACTTTACGCGCTTCAGTACTCTTGTTCTGTGAGCTTGTGTAGCCTACCACTTTGTGGCTGAGCCATTGTTGCTCCTAGACATTTTCACTTCACAATAACAGCACTGACAGTTGACCGGGGCAGCTCTAGCAGGGCAGAAATTTGACGAACTGACTTGATGGAAAGATGGCATCATATGACAGTGCCACGTTGAAAGTCACTGAGCTCTTCAGTACAAGCCATTTTACTGCCAATGTTTGTCTATGGAGATTGCATGGCTGTGTGCTTGATTTTATACACCTGTCAGCAACAGGTGTGGCTGAAATAGCCGTCCACATATTGCTGTATATATAGTGTTCTTATTAGTTGATGTACATGTGTCTCTCTCAGGTTCCAACTCTGGTTGTTTTTATATAACTAGTGTAACCCGAGTGAAATGGAGCGCTAGTTAGCGGTGGTGCGTGCTGATAGAGTTTCAATTGGTGACGTCACTCGCTCTGAGACCATGAAGTAGTTGTTCCCCTTGCTCTGCAAGGGCCGTGGCTTTTGTGGAGCGATGTGTAACGATGCTTCGTGGGTGGCTGTTGTTGATGTGTGCAGAGGGTCCCTGGTTCGAGCCCAGAGAGGGGCGAGGAAAGTAACGGAAGCTAGACTGTTACACTAAGCAAGTCAGATAAGAACAAATTCTTATTTACAATGACGGCCTACCAGGGAACAGTGGGTTAACTGCCTTGTTCAGGGGAACAGTGGGTTAACTGCCTTGTTCAGGGGAACAGTGGGTTAACTGCCTTGTTCAAGGGCAGAATGACAGATGTTTACCTTGTCAGCTTGGGGATTCGATCCACCACCCTTTCGGTTACTGGACCAACACTCAAACCAACAAATCCCCCTCCTTCCCCCCTACACTCTAACCACTAGACTACCTACCGCCCCTACACTCTAACCACTAGGCTACCTAACCCCTCTACACTCTAACCACTAGACTACCTACCGCCCCTACACTCTAACCACTAGACTACCTAACCCCTCTACACTCTAACCACTAGACTACCTGCCGCCCCTACACTCTAACCACTAGGCTACCCCCTCCCCTGCCCCTCCTTCCCCCCTACACTCTAACCACTAGACTACCTAGCCCCCCCTACACTCTAACCACTAGACTACCTGCCCCCCCTACACTCTAACCACTAGAATACCTACCGCACCTACACTAAAACCACTAGGCTACCCCCTGCCCTGCCCCTCCTTCTCCCCTACACTCTAACCACTAGACTACCTAGCCCCCCTACACTCTAACAGCTAGACTACCTGCCCCCCCTACACTCTAACCACTAGGCTACCTACTGCCCCTACACTCTAACCACTAGGCTACCTAACCACTCTACACTCTAACCACTAGACTACCTGCCCCCCCTACACTCTAACCACTAGACTACCTGCCCCCCCTACACTCTAACAACTAGACTACCTGCCCCCCCTACACTCTAACCACTAGACTACCTGCCCCCCTACACTCTAACCAATAGACTACCTGCCCCCCCTACACTCTAACCACTAGACTACCTGCCTCCCCTCTAACCACTAGACTACTTGCCCCCCCTACACTCTAACCACTAGACTACCTGCCCCCCCTACACTCTAACCACTAGACTACCTGCCCCCCCTACACTCTAACCAATAGACTACCTGCCCCCCCTACACTCTAACCACTAGAATACCTGCCCCCCTACACACTAACCACTAGACTACCTGCCCCCCTACACTCTAACCACTAGACTACCTGCCCCCCCTACACTCTAACCACTAGACTACCTGCCTCCCCTCTAACCACTAGACTACTTGCCCCCCCTACACTCTAACCACTAGACTACCTGCCCCCCCTACACTCTAACCACTAGGCTACCTACTGCCCCTACACTCTAACCACTAGGCTACCTAACCCCTCTACACTCTAACCACTAGACTACCTGCCCCCCCTACACTCTAACCACTAGACTACCTGCCCCCCTACACTCTAACCACTAGACTACCTGCCCCCCCTACACTCTAACCACTAGACTACCTGCCCCCCCTACACTCTAACCAATAGACTACCTGCCCCCCTACACTCTAACCACTAGACTACCTGCCTCCCCTCTAACCACTAGACTACTTGCCCCCCCTACACTCTAACCACTAGACTACCTGCCCCCCCTACACTCTAACCACTAGACTACCTGCCCCCCCTACACTCTAACCAATAGACTACCTGCCCCCCCTACACTCTAACCACTAGAATACCTGCCCCCCTACACACTAACCACTAGACTACCTGCCCCCCCTACACTCTAACCAATAGACTACCTGCCCCCCCTACACTCTAACCACTAGACTACCTGCCTCCCCTCTAACCACTAGACTACTTGCCCCCCCTACACTCTAACCACTAGGCTACCTGCCCCCCCTACACTCTAACCACTAGACTACCTGCCCCCCCCCTACACTCTAACCACTAGACTACCTGCCCCCCCTACACTCTAACCACACCTGCCCCCCCTACGCTCTAACCACTAGGCTACCTGCCCCCCCCTACACTCTAACCACTAGGCTACCTGCCGCCTCCACACTCTAACCACTAGACTACCCTGCCGCCCCTACACTCTAACCACTAGACTACCTGCCCCCCCTACACTCTAACAACTAGACTACCTGCCCCCCCTACACTCTAACCACTAGGCTACCCCCCCTACACTCTAACCACTAGGCTACCTACCCCCCCTACACTCTAACCACCTGACTACCTGCCCCCCCTACACTCTAACCACTAGGCTACCTGCCCCCCCCTATACTGTAACCACTAGACTACCTGCCCCCCCTACACTCTAACCACTAGGCTACCCCCCCTACACTCTAACCACTAGGCTACCTACCCCCCCCCTGCACTCCAACCACTAGACTCCCTACCCCCCCTACACTCTAACCACTAGACTACCTGCCCCCCCTACACTCTAACCACTAGGCTACCTGCCTCCCCTACACTCTAACCACTAGGCTACCTGCCCCCCCCTACACTCTAACCACTAGGCTACCTACCGCCCCTACACTCTAACCACTAGGCTACCTACCGACCCTACACTCTAACCACTAGGCTACCTACCGCCCCTCCACTCTAACCACTAGACTACCTACCGCCCCTCCACTCTAACCACTAGGCTACCTACCGCCCCTACACTCTAACCACTAGACTACCTACCGCCCCTACACTCTAACCACTAGGCTACCTGCCGCCCCTACACTCTAACCACTAGACTACCTACCGCCCCTCCACTCTAACCACTAGGCTACCTGCCCCCCCTACACTCTAACCACTAGGCTACCTGCCGGCCCTACACTCTAACCACTAGGCTACCTACCGGCCCTACACTCTAACCACTAGGCTACCTACCGACCCTACACTCTAACCACTAGGCTACCTGCCCCCCCTACACTCTAACCACTAGGCTACCTGCCCCCCCTACACTCTAACCAATAGGCTACCTACCGCCCCTACACTCTAACCACTAGGCTACCTACCGCCCCTACACTCTAACCACTAGACTACCTACCGCCCCTACACTCTAACCACTAGGCTACCTGCCCCCCCTACACTCTAACCACTAGGCTACCTACCGACCCTACACTCTAACCACTAGGCTACCTACCGCCCCTACACTCTAACCACTAGGCTACCTACCGACCCTACACTCTAACCACTAGGCTACCTACCGCCCCTACACTCTAACCACTAGACTACCTACCGCCCCTACACTCTAACCACTAGGCTACCTACCGACCCTACACTCTAACCACTAGGCTACCTACCGACCCTACACTCTAACCACTAGGCTACCTGCCCCCCCTACACTCTAACCACTAGGCTACCTGCCCCCCCTACACTCTAACCACTAGGCTACCTGCTGCCCCTACACTCTAACCACTAGACTACCTGCCCCCCCTACACTCTAACCACTAGACTACCTGCCCCCCCTACACTCTAACCACTAGACTACCTACCGCCCCTCCACTCTAACCACTAGGCTACCTACCCCCCCTACACTCTAACCACTAGGCTACCTACCGACCCTACACTCTAACCACTAGGCTACCTACCGCCCCTCCACTCTAACCACTAGGCTACCTACCGCCCCTACACTCTAACCACTAGGCTACCTACCGCCCCTACACTCTAACCACTAGGCTACCTACCGACCCTACACTCTAACCACTAGGCCACCTACCGACCCTGCACTCTAACTACTAGGCTACCTACCGCCCCTACACACTAACCACTAGGCTACCTACCGACCCTACACTCTAACCACTAGGCTACCTACCGCCCCTACACTCTAACCACTAGGCTACCTACCGCCCCTCCACTCTAACCACTAGGCTACCTACCGACCCTACACTCTAACCACTAGGCTACCTACCGCCACTACACTCTAACCACTAGGCTACCTACCCCCCCTCCACTCTAACCACTAGGCTACCTACCGCCTCTACACTCTAACCACTAGACTACCTACCGCCCCTCCACTCTAACCACTAGGCTACCTACCGCCCCTCCACTCTAACCACTAGGCTACCTACCGCCCCTACACTCTAACCACTAGGCTACCTACCGCCCCTCCACTCTAACCACTAGGCTACCTACTGCCCCTCCACTCTAACCACTAGACTACCTACCGCCCCTCCACTCTAACCACTAGGCTACCTACCGACCCTACACTCTAACCACTAGGCTACCTACCGCCCCTCCACTCTAACCACTAGGCTACCTACCGCCCCTACACTCTAACCACTAGGCTACCTACCGCCCCTCCACTCTAACCACTAGGCTACCTGCCCCCCCTACACTCTAACCACTAGGCTACCTACCGCCCCCTACACTCTAACCACTAGGCTACCTACCGCCCCTACACTCTAACCACTAGGCTACCTACCGACCCTACACTCTAACCACTAGGCTACCTACCGCCCCTCCACTCTAACCACTAGGCTACCTACCGACCCTACACTCTAACCACTAGGCTACCTACCGCCCCTACACTCTAACCACTAGTCTACCTACCGCCCCTACACTCTAACCACTAGGCTACCTACCGCCCCTCCACTCTAACCACTAGGCTACCTACCGACCCTACACTCTAACCACTAGGCTACCTACCGCCTCTCCACTCTAACCACTAGACTACCTACCGCCTCTCCACTCTAACCACTAGGCTACCTACCGCCCCTCCACTCTAACCACTAGGCTACCTACCGACCCTACACTCTAACCACTAGACTACCTACCGCCCCTACACTCTAACCACTAGGCTACCTACCGACCCTACACTCTAACCACTAGGCTACCTACCGGCCCTACACTCTAACCACTAGGCTACCTACCGCCCCTACACTCTAACCACTAGGCTACCTACCGCCCCTACACTCTAACCACTAGGCTACCTACCGACCCTACACTCTAACCACTAGACTACCTACCGACCCTACACTCTAACCACTAGACTACCTACCGCCCCTACACTCTAACCACTAGACTACCTACCGACCCTCCACTCTAACCACTAGGCTACCTACCGCCCCTCCACTCTAACCACTAGACTACCTACCGCCCCTACACTCTAACCACTAGGCTACCTACCGCCCCTCCACTCTAACCACTAGACTACCTACCGCCCCTACACTCTAACCACTAGACTACCTACCCCCCCTACACTCTAACCACTAGACTACCTACCGCCTCTACACTCTAACCACTAGACTACCTACCGCCCCTACACTCTAACCACTAGGCTACCTACCGCCCCTACACTCTAACCACTAGGCTACCTACCTCCTCTACACTCTAACCACTAGACTACCTTCCGCCCCTCTTTTGAAGTTACGTATGTATCACTATGTGATAACACTAAAGCTGATGTACTGGTGTGAAGTCATTTGGGTACATTCCGTAGCATGTTTGTGTGTAAGTGTGTTGGTGTGTTTGTGTGTCTGTCTGTGCGTGTGAGAGTAATGCTACACTGTAAATCTTGCAGATCCTATTGAAACTGGAGTGGCTTGTCTAATTCAGCGCAAAATTGAGGAGCCGAACTTGATCCTCAACCTCTGGACCCTAGAGCGTTCTGCTGTAGGTCAGATGAAACCACAATCCTTTCCCCTCCTCCTCCACCCCCCTGAACCCTGGCCATGCAGCTGTAAAACCAATGAGTCTGAGAGGGGGAAGGGGGGAAGTGGTCCTCCCTGGCACTAATGGGGACAAAGGATGCATCTGGAACTCACTGTGGGGCTCACTGACCGAGCCACTAATGAAGAGAAGTCCTGTTCCACAGAGAGAGAGACAGAGAGGGCGAGGGAGAGAGAGAGGGAGAGAGGGAAAGGGAGAGAAAGGGAGAGAGACTAATGGGAAGAGCAAGAGAGAGAGCGATAGAGAGAGAGAAAGATAGACAGTTCCAGAGAGAGGGAGAGAGACAGAGATAGACAGAGAGAGGGAGAGAGAGACAGAGAGAGAGAGAGAGGAAGAGAGATAGAGAAGGAGAGAGGGGAGAGAGAAAGTGAAGCCAGGGGAGAGTGAAAGAGAAGGAGAGAGAGAGCAAGAGAGAGAAAAAGAAAGAGAGAGAGAGAGACGGAGAGAAGGCGTGGGGAGAGAGAGAGACGGAGAGAGAGAGAGAATGCATAGGGGGAGAGAGAGAGAGAGAAGGCAGGGGGGAGAGAGAGGGTGGGAGAGAGAGAGATAAGGCAAGGGGGTGAGAGAGGGTAGGAGAGAGAGACAGAGAGAGAGAGAAGGCAGGGGGAGAGAGAGAGAGAAGGCAGGGGGGAGAGAGAGAGAGAGAAGGCAGGGGGGAGAGAGAGAGAGAGAAGGCAGGGGGGAGAGAGAGAGAGACGGAGAGAGAGAGAAGGCGTGGGGAGAGAGAGAGGGTGGGAGAGAGAGACAGAGAGAGAGAGAGAGAAAGCAGGGGGGAGAGAAGGCGGGGGGAGAGAGAGGGTGGGAGAGAGATACGGAGAGAGAGAGAGAGAGAGAGAAGGCAGGGGGGAGAGAGAGAGAGAA